>NW_006921091.1:0-2091 GCF_000392275.1 Phaeoacremonium minimum UCRPA7 | reverse complement strand
GTATATATATGGTGTGAGAGCACCCTAATTCTCCTTTGTACATTCTATATAGTTCAATGAACTTTCCATTACCTAATTATATGCTCGTACACACTCTACGGTCCGTCACAGTTATGAGCCTGGTTAGCATATATATAATTTCACTATGCTATACTATAAACCGTACATACGATACTATCCTTCAGAAATAAGAATATATAAAATACTATTAAAACCTACTTACTATAATAAAACTTACTAACTAAAGCTTTTAGACTAATTGGTATTAAGAGCTTTGAATAGAAGCGAACCTATAAGATAATTAGCATTTAATCGACCTAAAAGTAAAGGATACTACCTTTCCTATGGTAGAAGCTTGTCTTTTAATAACTTTAGAGGAATATACTATCAGTTTGAATATATTTATACTTAAAGAATACTTTATAAAGCTTATAGAATAGGTAGAGAGTATAATATCTTAAGAGGAAAGAGGATCTATACTTACTAAGCTTACTATAATAATAAATAAATAAATAAAGGACGATTATAATATCTACTTAAAGATTTATATAATAGGTAAGATAAAATGATTAAATAAAAGAGAGAAATATTAAGCTATCTATAATTAGATTAAGAAAACGATAGTAGTAGAGCTTTACTTTCTTATAAATATAAAGTTAAGCATATAAAAAACTAAGTTTATATTATAGACAATTATATAAAATCTAAAACAAAGACTCACCCCTTTATATTCAAATATTCTAACAATAATAAAGAAAATATATAATAAAACACTTATATAAGCAAAGCTTAAAAGATAATCTTCAAAGTATTGACTCTAAGATTGAGAGTAGGCCTACCTTATTAACAAAGCTTACCAAATCCTAGAAGTTTAGAAGGTAATCGTTATAAAAGCCTTCCTAAAAGCGATTAGTCTCTAAATTCACCTAGAATAAGCTAAAGTAAAGTTAGACAACTTTATAATCGATAAAATGATAGGCTAACTAACTTACTTCTTACAATAGTATAGTAAAGCTTTTCAAACAGTCCTTAACGTACAGACAAGCTTACTAAAGGTAGGAAATTATCTAGTGGCGTAAGAGAATATAAGCAAGAAGACTAGCAAATAGGCTCTAAAGTACTTATCAAACAAAGAAGCTTATAATTGTCTCTATTTTAGCAAAAAAGGAAAAATGTATCGTTGAAAGCCTTCTAAGTACACTATCCTATGCTAGACGATCATTAGAACCCTTCCTTCAAAAAAGATAAGGATTAAAAGTAAAAGTAAAAATAAGCTTACGATAATTTATATAAGACTTTAATATTCTCAATTTAAGAATATCCTAAATAGCCTAAAAGGCTAAGAATAGTATAAAAAGGTATAGACAAATAAAGATGATAAGTAAAGCTTTCTAGCTTAGCTAAAGCTAATAGTAGCTATAATCATTAATCTACTACTCTTTAAACAAATTAAAAACTTTCTAAAAGTATATTTAATACTTTTAAACCGAAGGTACCTACTAACAAACTCTATACTATTTGATAATTATAAAGTAGTATATATAGTAAACGCTAAGAACCTACTACTATCTAATTCAATTATATCTACTGACCCTATCCTACTTAACGTTAAAATAGGATAATATACGATCATAGTATATAAGACTAGAATGATTATAAAGGTCTTTAATAGAGTATAAGGAGAAAGGATAGAAGATCTTACTCTTAAGAAGGTTATATTGATGGAAGGATTCTATATAAACATAGTTTCTAAAGTTTATCTTTTAGAAAAAGAAGTCTAAATAACTAGAATCGATAGCTTACTATAGATTAGAATGCTTGAAAATAGTAAGAAAATTATATAACTAAAACGTTATTTTAACTTTATATTCCTTAAATATAAGCTTATCTTCTTCTATTTTAAAGTATATTCTATTCTAATAAGCTTTATAAAACTATTCTTAACTACGAAAATTAAATTAAAGAAAATAGTATAAAAGCCTTTATTAGCTTATCTATAGCTAAAAAGCAACTTAAAGCTTACCTAGCATCTACAAGCAGGGTGTCACGGGTTGCGAACCCTACATGATGGCTTCAGCACCTTTCAGCCTT
>NW_006921090.1:234034-244653 GCF_000392275.1 Phaeoacremonium minimum UCRPA7 | reverse complement strand
CCCTGCTCCCCCAACTCACCATGCTGAATGCTTTCGCAGGCTTCATCTGACATGGTGCGGTGCGATGCAAATTACTATCTTGCTAGGTGGAAGAATGCCAGAGATCAAAAGGGAGACGGTTGCTTGAGCACAACAAGCTCGTGGTAATGACTCTAAAGTCCTCCTGGGGATGCGAGGACGTCAGCATCGAGACGCACACGTAAGATCAAACCTGATTTACTCGCATTTCGGCAAGGTAGCAAAATCATTGCCTCAATGATTGAGTAAATGGGTTCGGATAGGGATTGACAATGCCGTAACACCACTTGGCCATCAGGGTTCTCGCATGCAACGACTTACTGCATAGCACACACGGATCCGGTCAACAGAGACCTGCAGTTGTCATGTATGATATTCCAACATGCAGCAGGCACGGTGAGCAACTGATGTAGGGTATGAGCGGGCAACTCACGGGTAAGCTTCCGGTGCAAGGATCTGGATACTCATCCCTGGTGCCTGCAATGCTCTGGAAGCTTACGTTGTGCGTAGTTCAAGTGCATGCATGCGCCTGGATGGATAACGGAATCCATACAATTGGTGGCGACTACCATTTCAACCTAGAGTTCCCCGGTGGAGGGCGAGAGACCGGAGAGCAGAGGAGAAAGAGCGTTTACGCAGGATGTCGAGGGACGAATAGAGCGATACCGTGCAGCTCCAGGCATACTATTTCCTGGACTCAGACTTGGACTTCCTGGAGACAGGATTTGTAGTCCAGAAATCCGGATGAAAGTAATTTCTTCTATTATACAATAGTTAAAGCCCTGGAGATTCCATAGAGTCAGCTAGAGCGAATGCTGTACCACGATCCGCCGATAATCTGGACCCAAGAGCATCATAAGTGCGCAATCGACATCTAAATCTGCAGAGCCGCAGCTTGCATTGAAAGAAACGTGATTTTTAAATCTTTAAGCTTTGCTCAATACGTAGAAAAAGTCCAAGTGATGTCGAAGACCACCTTCTGGCATAGCACATGGTAGAGCAAGCCAGCAGAGCCAGACATCAATCTAGTCTAATCTGTCCTGCTGTTTGCTCGCCGGATGCCGGCATAGAAAACAAATTGCTGCGTTTTGTAATATCATCCCGGGGCCCTACATCAATTATTCTTCCACTATCCATGACCACGATTCTGTCATATTGAGCCCGTGTCTTAATTTCACGTGGATGTTTGACAGCAATAATGGTGTGGCCCTCCAGCCGAGAAAATATTATATCTTCTATCATTTTCTCTGTCTCACGATCGACACTGCATCATCTGTGAGTTAATTCACACTACTCTGTGTATATGTGCGTGCCAAAAAGGTAGTAGTTGGCAAGAGAGTTTTGCGTACCTTGACGTCGCCTCGTCCAGCAGAACGATGCCACTTCTTTCCACTCTGCTGTGAAGAATTGCTCTTGCTACCGACAGCAATTGTGATTCCCCAGAGGACAGTATGCAATCATCCGCGTTTGCAACAAGCCCTCCTGCACGACGAACCTTTTCCCAGATTCCACACACTTCAAGGGATTCGCGCACTTGGTCATCGGGGAATGCGTCCTCGGGATCGACATGTTCCCGAATTGAAGTTCCTATCTCTTGGAGCCGATCCTGTGAAATAACATGAAAGGCATGACGCACAGAACTAAGTGGCAGATGAGAATGATCAACCCCCTGGATCCTTATGGTACCGATAGGCATGTAAACCATTCGAAGCAGGGCCAGCAACATTGTCGATTTTCCAGACCCAGTGCGGCCACAGATCAACAGACGTTCTCCAGCTGCCACCTCGAGGCTCACCCCACGCAGGCCCCATACTTGGCCTTCCCCTGTGCCCGTCCCGCAATCTAGAGCAGTGGCCCCTTCATCGTAAGTCGCCCAGACATTTTCGAAGCAGATAGCAGGCTGGCCGGCCGGTCCTGATGGGGGTTCCAGGGGGATTGCAGCAATGCTAGCAGACTCCGTCTCCGTCTCGCCCTGTGCTTCTTTAGGTGTACCCCTTTCAAATAAGATGATGCGAGCCACTGCGCCAAGCGACGTCTCCAAGGATGTCCACGCAATTATGAGTTGGGTCAAGGTCTCTCCCAGTGTTGTGGCGTTCAAAAATGACACACCGACGGAGCCGGCGCTGATTCGTCCGCGCAGAGCAACACAGACGCCCGCAATAACAACGACCAGTCCGGCCACGACCAAGTTCAAAACGACTTGAAGCCATCGTTGGACCGAGTACAGAAGATAGACGGGCTCCTGGGACCGATCCAGCTTATCCATGAACTCGGCTCGGAACGCTGTCCGCCATCCGTGTGCGCGAATGGTTGAGAGACCAGATCCGCCGGCAACATCTGAGATTTTGGTATGTAAAGCCTCCTTGGCATCCAGCTCGAGCAATCTCAACTGCTTTGAAGTTCGGAGGTAGAAGCGTTGGATGGAGTAGAGGACTGCAACAACCACAGGGATGACTGAAAGCGTGCGGACAGACGCCATCGCAATCAGAATGACCTGTATGACCGCAAGGAAGAGCTCCTCTACCGTGTTGAGTAGATCAAAAGGAAGCAAAGAGTCTATGAGCATCAGGTCTTGGTTGAAGCGGTTCATGATGTTACCACTGTCGACCCGGCTTATGAACGGGAACGGCGCGCACAGCACGGTGCGCAAGAGATTCTCGTGAAGTGAGAGACCAGCAGCTGGCACTACGTTGGAGAAAAGGTGCCTGTTCAACGATGAGCAACGTTGGAAAACATTAAGCAGATGAGCACGGGGTAATAGTGCGCTCACCATATCCATCCCACCAAAGAGATGAGGGGAAGGACTTCCAAAAGCCCATAGATCCCAAGCCAAAATCTATGGCCCTTCTTGTTATCTCCCTTGGAAAGTGCATCAGTCCACATTTGTACCCAAACATCTAAATTGGTCAGTTCACTGGCGATACGTTGAAGTACGTGTCTAGAAAAGGAAATCATGATTTGACATACCCGGAAACTTGAGCGTCACAGCGAGCACGATGCCCAAGCTGAGGAACACAATAGCATTTAAGAACCCCATTGCACGAAGATACTTTTTGTATATTGTCAGATCCGCTACGTCTTTTTGGGGATCATTGTTGCCAGGTGGTGAAGGCTCTAGGTTGGTGGATGGGCTGCCTTCGTCTTTCAAATTTGCTTGCGAGTCTCCGTCTTCTCTAGCAAGCGATGCGGACCCTTGGGTACGGGACAGATGATTGTTTTGGCAGAGATCATGTCGCCGCACTAGGTGACCGTCGTCGGTTATCTCATACACGTGGTCGGCATGAGATGCAATCTTCTCTGCATGATGGGTCAACTTCACGTCTCATTCACTATTGTGTGACATGGGGTTGGGGCCAAGGGTCGTTTCCGTACCATCGTGAGTTGCGTATAGAATTATGGCCTGAGTCAAATACTCTCCAAATTTTCCACCGAAAGTAGGTCGCATAATATTACTTGTGATTCTGGATTTGGTTCTCTCATCCAAAGCGCTAAAGGCATCGTCTAAGACTATCACATCCTTTAGCAACCCAAGCGTTCTAGCCATTGCCTGATCACCGTCAGTTCATTTAGCTCAACAAAATCCATGGCCCAATGTATATGTATAGTAACATCTGGTAGACAGAGCGATAAAGCAAAGATTTCTTCTCACCAGTCTCTGCCGTTGTCCTCCGCTAAGCCTGACACCATTGCTCCCAACCGCACCATTCCTGTAGTCGGGCACCTGAACGATATCATCCAGCTCACACAGCCTGATCAATGCAGCTTGAAGCTCAGAGTCGGACGAGATTAGTCCGCGCTGCAACAAGTTCTGCTCTGCTGATACATTTTCCAGCCACGGGCTTTGTGCGCAGTAGCAGAATGATGTATCAGGCTTGATGTTCGCCGTCCCTGCCACTTGAATCGCCTCGCCTAATAAACCCCTGAGCAAAAGGGATTTTCCGCAGCCAACCCGCCCGACAATAGCAACACGCATTCCAGCTTCGATATGTAACGTGATGTTGTCAAGTATCGGAGGGGTATCCTTTGTCCAGCTGAAGCAAGCATTTGATAGTGATATGACCATGTTGTCGTCAGATCTCGTGGAAGACCGGCTGTGATCGCTTTTATCAGTACATGGCACTTGCGCGGACCCTTCTGAAGGAGTTCCCATGAGTTGAAAGATCCTTGGATCTTGATGCTCCTCGGCCTCCAGGAATGTTTGTATTCTCTTGAAACATGCATATGCCGCCCCGAATGAAGGAAGTGCTTGGAACATGTGAACCAACGGGGTGGATAGGAGACTGATGAGAGTTAGGGACGTGAACATTCTAGTGGCGGTGAAGTCTGCATGAGAACCTGAGATACCCAGGTAAATTGCGAAGACCAGGGGAGGAGATAATGTCATAGTAGTATACGCTTGGAGCGTCAGTACTCCTTTTTCCACAAACCCACAGTGACTGTAGCCAGTCATCCGCCAAGATTCACTTACACAAAAGCGACGTTAGAATCTGCAGACTACGCAAGGGCCAGGCTGCTACCAGCTCGGCGATCCGGAGCCGGTTCAAGACTTTAGCAATCCGTATGTCTGCACCGAGCATCTTGATTGGTTTAATGGACGCAACAATCTTTGTCGTGGCACTGAGCCGGCGTTCAATTGCCTCCAGCCACCACCGCTGTCTGGGACTCGCCTTACGGGTAGTCCATGAACACGAGGCCCCAATCGCTAGAAAGTAGTCAGGTTAGCTCAACTGAGGAGTTACATTGTGTAGGTTCCCACGAAAACGTGACGAAAGAGCGCATCAGTCGGTTCCATACCTACAGCTAGACCAAGCATGCCGAAGCTAGCGGCCCCTGTTTGCCTATACAAGAGCCATGTTGCGAGGCCCGTCTCGATTATTCCCGCCCATAACTCGTGGACGTAGATGAGACTTGTCATAATTTTTTGCACATCATTGAACATCAGGGTCATAACTCGTGGCTCAGCACTCTTGTCTTCCGCCATAAGCAGCAGTTTGTCGAATATCGCAAGGCTAAGACCACCGCGGACCATAACCAAAGCACGGTATGTTTGATGCCAGTACCAACTGTATGAAACCTGTGGTATCGCCGGGTCTTAGTCACTGTACGAAAAACGAATGCTCCTCAAGGAGTGAGGCTAGATAAAACACTAGGAGGCGAATGCTGGCCACCACTCACCGCAATACCGATATAAATCAGGGCGGAGGCACCAATTAGCCCGTAACCGTGACTGATCGGCTTGAATGCCGAGTCATCAAGCTGGCTTAGCATCGAATTGACAAGAAATGGCTGCGCAAATGTGAAGCCGGTCACAGTAATCCGTGGAAATACCGGGCCGAGGAGCGCGTCTCCTAAACATCTCCAAGTGAGATGAGCGAGACTTTTCGGTGAATCACTACCTGGGCCCATGTCAACAGAGGCTCAAGAAACTTTCGATATAAAGCGACAGATATCGCTCTAGAGCCGGACGTACCCTTTTTAAATCTGCCAAGACCCGAGAACTTTGCAGAAAGAAATGCCGAGTAGAGTCTGTGGTCGATGGAAGAGATATCATCCGGCTTTAGCAAACCCCTATAGCCCCGGACTAGAAGGTCATTCAGCCAGCGAAAAAGCGTCTTGTTGATGGGACCAGCTAACTCCTCAGCGGACTTATTTTGATACGGTGGCAGCAAAATTCGTTTCTTTTCCCTGCTTTCTAGAAAGAGCAAAACGAGCTTGACCATAACGCCGATAAGTGTGCTGACCGCCAGACCCGTGGCGTTGACCAAGAAGTACGTTCGAGTTCTGGCCGCATCTAGCAGGAGAAAAATCAACAGAAACAAGGTCAGGAGGAATGACGGTCGAGGCGTTTTCACGTGCTCGTAATGTGAGAGGATGCAGACACATGCTGTGCAAAGTAGGGACACGATTGCGGCTGGGAGAGATGCGCCGCTTTGGAGTGCAAGGGATGGGAGAGCAGTCTCAGCAACAATGCCAATCTGCAACCCGAGAAGAACAAGGAAAGCAAACTAAAGAGAAGGAAAAGGACCATCAGCACTCGCACGTAAAACTGCTAGCCGGAGCATGGCGAGGAACGATGTTGGACACACAAATTTGGCAGCATATACTGGATCACAGCGAGCGACGTGTGTCCGCTTTCGTAGTACCAAGAGACGAAATATTGCTGCTAGGGAAAAGACAGCCCCTGGTCCAATGATGAAGATGTAATCTTCGAACAGAAGAGTAAAATCAAAGTCTCTTTGACAAGGAGCCACGGCAGGGCCGAAAAGGTTGTCCTCACTAGGACCACACGAGCTGCCGGTGCCGGTCATTGTCGCGACGATCGAGGATGAAGGTAGACCGCCTGCTGTCAAGTTGAATCGGTGAAGTAAAGTCGAGACTCCAAACCTTGGTTAAGATTGAATTTTTCGAGATACAGCAAATATGCTTATTTCGAAGCTCGTGTTACTGAATAGCGAAGCTGTTGACGGTTGCAGGACCGAGGCACAGGTAATAATGATGCCGTCTTATCTGCTGGGCCCCGCCACTGCACGAAATTCATTTGAGCTTTTCCATTTCTTATTGGACCGGGGGAATTCCGTTCATCTTTATGCGCCCCTTGTCAACTTGTCGTTGGTTCGTTAGTAGGATACTTGTATGGCGCATGCATGGGTACGTTCACACAGATGATTACAGTGCACGCCGCCGAAGTGTGGACGAAGCTCTCGCTGCCAGCAGGATACAGCAATTCCAAAACAACAAATGGTACCATGCCATCAGGCTTGAGAACCTTGATAGCTGATCGACAGAGGGTTTCCCCTTTTGAGCGATGCAACGTGCTGCAGTCAACCAGCCGGCCGCCTTGCAACACCTGCCCAAACGAGTATCTAGAATGATAGACGAGTTCCCTCTGCGTCAGCAACATCATGACTTCAAATCTGAAATCGGCTTTTCCAAGACCTTGAAAAGGCCTATGGTAGACGTCGTCCTTCGAAGCTTCATGTCGAGTTGAGGGTGTCCGTACTGTGCTAAACTTTCACTCCATGTCAAGTACCCTGGATGTTAGCAAATGTAGCCCTGCTAATACAATCCAGCTTGGAAGCAGGAGCTCCAGTGGGTTGACAGGGGTGAAGACGGTCTAAGAAGATTCGAAAGAGACTTTCTCTATTGTGAGACTTTCCCCAGAACACCTTGGTAAGGCCCACTGTCTTTGCAAGCCAAGGTAATGAGAGCTATGGCCCCTTGTAATGATGATTCAGTAACACCATCCCAGACCCAGGACACCCACGCAAAGCACTCGAGAAGCCCATTGTGGGGGACTTGCAATCTTGTACGAGGCTCTCATAAGCCCAAAGCCAAATAATCATGAACGTGGCTGATGGCGATACCAACTTCTACGAGGCTAAGCGCAAGTCTCAGAATCGAGAGGCACAACGACGCTACAGTAAGCATGGTTTCTCGTCTTTTCTTTTTATTTCACTGTTGTCATTCTCATTACCCTCTCCTCTTTCAGTTGTTGGCTCAGCCGTGGAAGACAGTTGGACGCGAACCCCAATTTTCACATAGCAAGTTGATATGCTATTCAGATTTCTTATTATTGCAATAGTGGAAGAAGATTAAGATTTGGCCGCAAATGGCACCGCAGGATACCGACAGAGAGCCAAGCGCTTTTCCACTTCATCCGACTTCGACGGAGTCGACCAGTCAGATATCGGTATCTATGGTAGTGTAGTCGACTGGCCGCCTGCGACCGCTTTATCTACTTCCACATCACCGAGCACTGTGGTATCTGGCACGCCGGAACAAGCCCAAAGCGTATCGAGTCTGGCCTCCAATCATGCTGCTTCTCTATCGACTGCGTCTTATCTATCAGAGCCTGCAGACTCGCATATTGCCGACTATCACCACGCATTTTCAGGGACTGAATTAGTTTCAGCCGGTTCATCCTCAGCCTCTCGTCACGTAAGTAATTTGGATTGAGATTCTAAGCTTGTCTCCCAGTCTCCAAAATACATGCCCCATTCTAATCTTGGCCGGCGCCGTCGGTCTAGAAGGTCAATCGCCATCGCATTCGAAGTAACAGCTTTGGCAACTTCGGCCAACCATGTCCGAGATTCGCGGAGAACCAGCCTCACCTCGATCACCATGATCTAGACACTACAGCTATCGAGGATACCTGGTCGATGCTTCCAGTGGCGTCAGGTAAACAGTTTACCCAAGAAAGCTGGCCTCGCATGACGCATGAGGTAGATTATTCATCCATGGTAAGTCATCTCGAAAAGAGAAACCGGCTTGATAAACCGGCTTGGTAAAGACGTGAAAAAGCAAACAAAGGTTACATTTCAACCAGGGTTACAAGGGGTATATTGAGACTCGGAGGCGGAGGGGAGGGTGGTTTGAGAATTTGTAACGATCGTTGAAACTGATGCTGCAGGCAGATTCCTTCCACTAGATGGAAGATGGCTGAAGTCGCAAACCCACCAGTGGCACCATCATCCTCTCGCCCACCCCCTCGAAGCCACGCGAGGATAGTGTCAAAGGCATCACAGATGGTGGATGATCTTAAGAGATTATATGAATTCGGTGTCGACATGCACCTCCTGAATCACGATGGGGAGCTACGCAACAATCTCGAGTCCTTAAAGGAGTCCTTTCACCGCTCCAGTCATGCTGCCGCTGCAGAAAGTGTCGAGCGGTGAAGAATCTGTTCGCGCGATTGGAAAAAGCAGGGCGTTGCACACGCATTGGGCTCGGTTTTATATCCTCTCCCCTCTTCTAGGATCAATCTTAAAGTTGGCAACAATTACTTGCGTTGTCAAAACAGGTCGCAGAAGTCGGAACTTGAGCAAGGAAAATTGATCTTTTTCACTCGTCTCTATAAAGCTCAACTAATAATTAAGCAACGATATGTGTATAATAACTTATGAGAGTCGACATCAAGGGTAGCCTCTAATTTCTCTTTTTGCTGGCATCGGCATACCGACCAACCCTGTATTGTTAGGTTTGACCAAGTTGCAGTCATCTTCGGAACGTACTAGACCATGAAAAGCGTCTTGGTGATATACCCGTGCATGATTTTTTACCTTTACAAAGGCAACTGCTCTTGACTAAAAGAGTTGGAAGTGAGAGAACCATGGAGATTAACACAATGCTGGTTGGTGGTCAAGATAGCTTTTCGACCAGGCGATACCAAATTGGCGACCTAGGATGTAAGCTGACCCGAGGATGGCCGGGGTTTGGGTGTAATGCCGGTATCAATTATATACAATACCGCTTCCTCACGCATCAGCAATAGCCTGTCTTGTAAGCTGACCTGTGGCATGTAAGTGCATTGGGAACGTGTGCTATGGGTAATAGAACTCCTGCGTAATTAGCTTGCATCCAAAAGGTCCGCACAAGTCCCACCTTTACCAAGCGGCTCTAAATTGGAGGAGGCCATCCCTAAAATACGCTGAGACGTGCAAATGAGCGCAATCTGTGTGCTGAGCAAATTTTGGTAAGGTTTGAACCTAGTTATATGTTTACGAGCGAGATGAGGGCCAAGAAACTGTTATAAGGGCTTTGGAAGTTCGGGGATCTGCGCCAGCTATATTGCCAGAAATGTCACTACGAAATTGGGAATCTTTCCAAAAAAAAAAAAAAAAAAACCTAAACGTAATGGCGTTTGTGGCACTATCTAAGATGGCAGGCATTGCCTCAGGGGTAGTGTTACTCGCTACTATTGTTCCCTACTTTACTCGACGGATAGTAATGCCATTTCATGTCCGAGAAGTCACAACTGATTATCACTGCCATCCACAGCCCTACCAAACCGAGATCATTTCTCTCGACCCTCTTCTTATCTACATTCACAACTTTATCTCTCCATCCGACATTGACATCCTTCTCGAAATAGGAAAAACTCGCTTCAATCCCTCAGAAGTCACCAAGGACGTCCATGAGCTACGGACACCCGACCGCACATCCTCCTCTGCCGGCCTGCCCTGCGATGCGCCTGCTGTAGAGTGTATATTGGGACGTGCGAGCAGTTTTCTTGGTACGATATTGAGACACGGATGGGACGAGATGGGTCCACCTCAACTAGTTCAGTATACGGCCGGTCAACAATATAAAACACATCACGACTGGTTTGATACACCTAGACCAGAAAGCGAAGAGAGTACGCGCAGCTGGAACCGGGTTGCAAGTTTCTTTGTGATATTACAAGATAATTGTACCGGTGGTGAGACCTATTTCCCGTATATAAAACCCGTGTCGCAACAAAAGGGGAGGGACCGAGGACCGAATGCAGTGAGATCAAAAGACTGGGCGTGGAAAGAGGCTGACCCTGTCTGGAGGAGACTTGACGAGGAAGGATTAGCCTTCCGACCGATTGCTGGTAATGCCATCTTCTGGATCAACTTACATAGCAATGGGACGGGGGATATGAGGACAGTTCATGCGGGCCTTCCTGTTAGGAGCGGCCAGAAAACAGCAATGAATATCTGGCCAAGGCAGTTTTATGAAAAGTCATGAGCAAGGTCATGACCTTCTACTAATTGAGTGACAATATATCAGTAGGACTATTCTAGGAACGATTATAATAATGAGTAGGGAGAGCATGGTCTTACCCCTACCAGCAGTCA
>NW_006921090.1:178755-233865 GCF_000392275.1 Phaeoacremonium minimum UCRPA7 | reverse complement strand
AGGCACTGCTGCCCTGTTTCAAGAATAGTTATGCCTTCGGGTTTCCTTTCCGCCTCCGAGTACCTCGACAGATCATCCCGAACATTGGACAGCGTAACTCTTCCTCATCTTCTCAAGCCTACTTCTGATTAATACATTGAATACACCTTTGATTTGAATATTGGCAGAGAGCCATGCAATTCCCCAGTAATGATCATTTTGTACTCCATGCATAAGCGTTACATACAAAGAGAGCGACAGCTAACATGAGTAAAAGACCAAGGATGCTTCCAATAACAGCCCCAGTTTTGGCACCCTTGGATATCTCATGCCATGAGCGTCTTTCTTGAATCTCATCATGAGCCTTGATTTTGGGGGCTCGCTCGCGTAAAAGTCAAGATTCAAATGAGCTTGAGTAGGTCGGGCTGGCCAGCTTGGTGGTGGTCCCCAACAGAGCGGGTGGGAGTTTTGCTACTGAGGGAATTCTTTGCAGGGCAATGAATAATTTCTGTCCTTGCCACGTTGAAGCTTTCTCTTCTACGAGGCCGATACTCAGGTTAAGATCCTGTTGCTGCTGATGTGAAGGATACTTATGCCAGACATAAGACACCAGTTTTTCGGACTGGGCCACAATGAGAGACGGAATCTGCCCTTGGTCCTAATTAACGCCCTCGAATGGGCAAGTCGACAAGTAATATGACATGTCTATACAGGAATAGGCACGTTGAGTTATCTAGGGACTGTTAGCTGACATGAAGGGCCTCAATACTTTTAATATGAATCTAGTTGTTTTTAGTACAACGGTATCAATATTATCGACAGAAAATTTTACATTCTGTTTACAGTTATATTATTAGACCTCTCTTAGGTATAGAGTATCACTAAATTGGCTGAACTATGTCCGTGAAGCACCCAGTGTCAGCCTATACTCGTCCTGCTTAGCGTCGGTTCAGCGCCTGTTAAGGCGGCGAGGCGTCTGTGGCTCTGGGAGGGTAAGATTCGGGGACCATTACAAGCATAACATGTTAGGACACGCTTTGCTAGATAGATGTCGAGGAACAGCCCTTTTCCACCCGCGCCAACCCTGTCTCCTGCCACTAACTGACCTGCAGAAGAACGGTGCTCTCTACTGGGCTAGCAAAGGCAAGGCTGGGCGGGCGCTTGAGGTCGAGGTTGAGACTGGGTCTGAGCATGAGTTGAGACTGTCTGTGCACCAACTCGCGGATTAATCAACCACTGAGCGACAATCAATCTCGCGTCGACTTGTGCCATCTAGGGAGTGCCTAGGTCGGTCAAACGCTTCGCTTGTCTTCGCTACCTTTGTTGCTTCGTCTCCCGGCATATCAGACTCCTACCCATTAATGTTTCCGGCTCGCCATAGCACTATTAAGAATGCCCGGGGTTGAATCCGGCTCGACAGCGGGTTCTAGTGCTTTGATGGCGATGATGGCGTTATCGATTATTACTTGTTGTAGTAAACCAAAGGCCTCTCTGCATGTCCTGGATAAAGATGATGGGGCATAGGCCAGGATTAGTAATGAATTAATCAGTCCACAGTTCGACAGTGCTTCAGACTTGCCTACGACAGACGAGTCAAACTATAAACGCTCTCCCTGAGCAACATATGAGTTGACATTTCCCTAACACGGCTACCCATACTGATGGGTTTGTGACACCTTTTTTTGAAGAATAATCAATAAGGAGAGCAAACTGTGCAGGACTACTCACTTGAAAGGCTGTTGATAGTGTCGAGCATATGATTCATTTCATGACTTTCCGACAGTCCATCCTTTTTCTTATATATGATATCATATGCAACTTCCGATCAGGCGTATATAATCATGGTCGCTATCTAGATTTTAACCTTTAGAGTCTTGAGCTCATCAAGATGATCGTTAAGATTCCCCTAAGCTCCTTAAACCTCTGTATCTCTCTCGTCACTGTGAGTGTTAGGGGGAGGGAGCTCAAGCTATAGAGTATAATCTCTGTCGGTCGATAGAGAAGGAATCTTCGAGTCAGTCTAACGTAGTAATAGTCCTATTCTCTAGAGTATTATCGTAAGGCTCCTCTATAATAGCAATCATTTCTTCCTTCGCAGGGATATCAGAATTCTCATTTATTAAGGTGGCAGTCTCCTTAAGTATAATTGGAGTAGTCTTATTGTCTATAGGGATTGTAGTTGAATCTCCCTTTAGCTAAGCAATAATATGTATAGCTTTATAACTAAGGTGTTTCCAGTAAGTACGATCGTTCTCATTTATAAGAAACTAACCTTCTTCCGTAAAATCGTCAATAGAAAGCTCTCTTGGCCTAGGCAGCATATTAATTCTTGGCGTTTAGGTCCACTCTTATCCGGAGGAGAGACGAATCTCGCATCTCTTGCATCAGATGTCTTAACTTTGACTTTGCCGACGATTTGGAAGCGATGCAGAATTTCTTTCGCGATCTTTGGAAATATCACCAGGAAAATACAGCGCGATACGAACTCCGGCAAGATCACGGATTTTGTTATAGATGCCGGCCTCGTCCTTGATCCCCCGGATCCATGAATCCTTCGTTTTAGAGTCTTTCAAATTAGCCTTGATAGACTTGAGGCTCTTTGCCCTGTAGGTCACAATGCCTTTGATCCCCGTGTCCCGTAGCATCTTTTTGCAATCCTTGTGGCCAATTGCGGCTAGGTCCCTATAGTGCAAGCGTCTCGTCGGATAGCTTTTGAAGAAATCACCAATTGCATCCTCGAGGAGCTGAGGGTTTTCCCCATCGACACTCGTCCCTTTGTTGTCACCCATTGTAACTTAGTGAAGTTAGGCCTCTTAGCTGGAAATCAAGTAAAAGGGCGAATGTTTTCTTAGCGAGCCACCGAAGTTGAGCACTACTGGAAGTTTTCATGTCAAGGAAGACTCTGCTCCTCAGAGCCTTGAGCGAGATTTAATTTGGGTGTTGCCTTCTGCATTGCCAATCGTAAGCGAATACCACCCGAGGATTTCAGCTCTGTCCCCAACAACATTCGGCCACCGTCACCTAGTTTCTTGATTGGCTGTATGCTGACGTGTAAGCATTAGTGTACAGATTTTGACAAGCCCTTCACACCAACTTGAGCCAACCTGGAGCATCAAATCAGATCATGTCCCATCAACATCGAGATCTATCAAGAGGTACTCGATTCATTGAATCCCACGATTAATTGACGACACGAAATTCCAGTCTCAGTGTAGACTTCTATTATGTTTGGGTTACTTCTAAACTACCTATCCAAATTCTCTTCTCGGATATATGACTACATACACCACTTTTGATAGATGCTGTGATGACAACATGGGAGCCATCGTGGCCGACGGTTAAACTATCATTCAGGTGCAGAGTCTCTAAAGATTCATGAAGCAAACCTTCATTGTGCTCGAACCATGCATTGTTCAGGAAATTAGCGGCCTGTTCAGGATACTCCTCTTGATCAAGCAGAAGACAAGACGGTGAGCCATCCAGAAATTTCACTAGCAGTACCAGCTGTAATGCCACCCCGGCGACAGTCCCTCGTATCTTGAGAACCCGCAAAGCGATATCGCGTGAATGGTAGAACAGATTCTTGGACTCATTCCATAGTTTACGCGGAAGCCCATCGACAATCCGCAGCAGCGGATGCGCATCAAAGTGCACGCTGTCTTTGACTCTCACAGAATCTTGTAGTGCCTTTGTGGCAAGTTGAATTGGATATAGCCACTGGTGTGAGTAGGACCCTCTCTCGCCCAAGTCGTCGTAGGGATGGAAGCGCAACGGGGATTGTGCGTTTCGAGTATATAGGTTTGGTCCTATCATGGAGACAGCAACTGAAACGATTTGGTGATTTGGTTTCTTGCCTATCTTACCGAGGTCAATGAAGTAATCGTATTGTGTTGAGATGAGCCGTATCGGATGTTTGTCGCTAAATTGGATACCAAGCGCACTCATCAAGCAGGCGCGGGTCTCACGGCGAAACTTTCTGATCTTTCCACTACACTTGAAAGATGCCGGAGAGCGAGCAAGAAAGCTGCAGAAATTGTCCACGATATCGTGTGATGTCGGTTCCCAGGCAAGCATTGTCATATCAAGTGCAGTTTTGGAAATCTCCTCCTGTAACCTCAAGAATGCTCTGTGTCTCTCCCCGTACAGCAGGGGCATATAAACCTCAAATATTCCAAGGAGACAGTACGCGGTATCTTCGATCCGACTTGTAACGCGCGAAGCCGCCCATGACATCCTCTGTGCGATTGAATAGCGGCCGAGAGGAGTTTCTCCCAGTATGGCTGCTATCGGGATCGAGGTTATGCTGGACAAAAGAGAGCAGATCTGAATCTTGGTACCGATTTCTACCCAGTCGCGATTGAGAAAGATGACAACTCGTGGTGCAAGAAGCTCCTGAAGAGTCCATCCTCGTGTGAACCATCTACATCCAGATAGCCAGTCTTCAAGAATGCGTCCATCTTCATAGTCAGACAGATAGACGTAACATTTAGTCGCTTGTTGGTACCAGAAGAACATTGAATTGATTGCCTCGCTAAGCTCAGCACTGCTGGACTTGTCGATGCAGCATGTATCGACCCACGCGTATTTGAGGCCTTCGCTGAGAGCCTTCTCACAAGTTTTGTGTATTTTGGACCAGCCGGCCTTGAGTTGCGCTGCTTGTTGGTTTTTGAAATCCTCAAAACTGACTTCATCGTCACCCCAGGTATGAGATAAAATGGCATATGGGGGAATATCTTCCCCGTAAAATGGCTTGAGAGCCAGTTTGGCCGTTGATGCATCAATCAGCCACATGATGGCCTTCCTTCAGGCTGCTAGCAAATACTTGAACGGGCCGTAGATCCGTAGGAGATCAGACTCTTCACGCCAAGTTATATTAAGGGCAGCCTTTGGCGTTGATATGCGACTAGGTTTGTGACAAAGGTTTTCGGTTGATGATGAAGTCGAATCGCGATGATTTGATCTTGGTTAAACACTGAATTAGGGACCGTTCAGTACAGATTCAGGATTCAATCCAACGCTTCGAGGCAGTGATTAGAGGGCATTGTTTCGTCAAATGCGCGCGGGGTAACAAACAAGGCATCATGTGTTTGGAAGAAAACGCCCTGCTGAAAGCAATGCAGCGGGCGGCGGGGGCGCTGTGACATTCTCTCGACCTACGCCTCCAGGGCCCGGCAACAACGGCGGTGCAACTGATCACGACCCTGAATGGAGCCTGGTTTGCTACTGGGTACCCAGGTACTCATTTTAGATACTTCTAAGTGTCTATTCAAATATAATCATTGCACTATACTGTCTAATTCTATTAATCAGACCATAGGTGACCAAAATCTTCCTTATAGCTCATGTATGTTCATTGCTTTCCTTCTTCGTCTTGCTTCTATCATTGAATACCTTCATAAGCTTGCGCTCCCTTGATTTGAATTTACCCGTTGCAGTCTTTCCTCGAAGTTTCATCTTTCTATAAACTTATTCCTCGTGCAAGCCCGATCCAGTACAAGCTCGCCAGTCTCTAATTCATAGCTCGGTATGGTCCTACTTGGGATGAAGCATATTGTAGAAGATGCTTGTCGCATGTGCGTGAGCACCATCATCCCACATTCGCCAGCTTGGCGATTTCGCGGGCTGCAATGACGCGTCCGATGGCCTGCCTGAAGTGAAGAGAAATCATCAGATGGTCATCCGCTATGTTCAAAGCATGGCGATAGGACTATGGCACAACCATAATTTATCACTGATACTCACACGTAAAAAGGGGCTGGCACTTTTGTACTATATATATAACTATGCCACGAAGCTAAAGGCTTTGATGTGGAAGAGGCTTGCTTATGTAGTCAAGCTGTTAGATCTTAGCTGACAGTAAGTACGATATCTAGACAGCCTAGATACCTTAAAGACTGTGGGAGAGGAGACGAGATTGTTCCTGTTATGAGTTATAAATAGGATCTTTATAAGCCATAAGCTCTTGCAGCCAGAGGTAATTGGTTATCTACTCGACTTTGGAACCGATTTCACAAACGTCCCTGTCTGGACATAGGTGGATCTGAACTTATTATATTGGGTTTGTGTCAGACAGTGGACTGACCTGAGAGAAACTCTATCTGTACAGCTTGGTCGTAAACTACGGCCAGAAAACGTTTATTTTCAAGCTAATAGCTTCCAGCTACTATATATAGAAGCCTTTAATAATTGTGGTCTGGTATTATACTACTTTTGCATTCATGATTATCTCTCCTTTATTATCCTAAGGAAGGAGCAATCTCGGCAGAGAGGCGTGATAGTCCCATTCCAATCTACCGCGACAGTCTGTATGGGTTAGGTCTAATGTCTCCGATCGGCTGGGAAAGCTGCCGTTCCAGTTTTCGATGGCATCTAACACGGTCAAGAGGCAAGTAGACAGTTATTGGACAGTTAAAGGGCTAGCTTCATTACGTGATGTGTACAAGAGCAGATAAGGGTAAAGGTGTTTTATACGATAGCAAAGATGGAAGCTAGACGCAAGGGTCCTAGCAGCAGACAGGGTAGCGTCGTTGCCGTTCCATCATGTCCAAACAGAGCAGCAATGCGGATAGTTGATGTCCGTTGTCCATCGCCAGCGGCAGCATCCATCCATCCATGAAACAGTCCTCCAAGCGCGCCCTCAGGAGTGAACGACCGCCCGTGCCCTATCCGCCTGACGAGTGAAGGGTGCGTATGTCCTTCAAGACACCGGCGGCGTGCGCGCCCTCGCCCCATGCGTGGATGGCGTTGACCACTCTGGCGAGCTCGGCCACCTCTTTAGCCGTGGTGTGGCCTCCAAACACCAAGGACATGTTGCAGCCCTTCCAGGTCGTGCCCCGCTCCTGGTCGTACTTGTGCCGCTCGGGCCCCAAGGAAACCGGGCTGTCACGGCGTGGCGGCGGTGGTGGTCCTGGCCGGCGATCATGGCTGCCGGCGTCGTCGTCGTTGCGCCGGCTGGATGAAGACCGAGGCAATACTCGCGAAGTGGCGGGCAGGTCATCCGTCGTCGACAGTATCTCCAATCCCCGAGCCAACAGCTGGCTAGCAGCATCAGCACTGTAGGACTCGGTGTTGTCGCTATCCTCTCCACTTCGAATGCGGCTTGCTGGCGTGACATCGCTTTCGACCCTGCCCGGCCCGGCCCGCTGGGCTAAGCCAGCAACAGCACGCTCTCTTGACGCCCGGCTCTTCAATAACTGGGATAGAGCTTTGGTGATTATGCGTTTGTTGACGACGAAATGGCCGGGCTCGATCGGCCGAAGCGCCCACAGCGTGAAGAACTCCTAGTTCATCACCGCCGCGTAGTGCGCGATGTCGCCCGTCTCGATGCGGAAGGCCGCGTCCCGGTATGCCGCCTCCTCGCGGAGCAGATACCGGTTGTAGAGGCTGGTGTTGGCGATGTCCGACAGGGCATGCAGAGCGTTGCAACGCTTCGGGTCCCTGTGGAAGCAGCGGGCGCGGTCACAGTACTGCACCGAGAGGTAGGGCGCCACAGAGCGCTGGTAGTAGGTGCCGGTCCTGTTGACGATATCAAATTCCGCGCTTGCCGACAGGCTGGAGTTTGCGACAAGGAGCCAGAACGAGATGTGGGCTGCCGCTGCTTCCGCCGTCGTATCCGTGAGGGTCTTGCTGCCGTCGTTGTGGCAGAGAAAATATGCTGGCGCGCGATGCCAGAGGCTGTCGACCTCGTCTTGGTCGTTAGGCTTGGCGTGGAGGATGCGCTGAGCCGCCAGCAAGCCGCCTTCGGCATCGGGTTTTTGGTCAGCGGGCTCTGGGGCGTTGCGGAAGAGGTGATACTGAGCGGAATCGGTGAGCTCGGGAAGAGTCGCAAGTCCCGGCAGATGGGCTCGACTGGCGGCGGTTGCGAAGCCGACAACATCGCGATCGTGGATGTGGTGGTGCTGGAAGGGCGGCGGTGTGGCGCCGGCTGTCGCATCGAGGGAGGTATGAATCGTGATCGTGGTAGGGACTGGCGCTCTTGAGTGTGGATTGATAACGAGGCGAGGTCGCTCGTCCTCGGTTGTTGAGGCGTAAGATGATCTGACCACCATGGTGTTACGGCGCTGGTTTCGGACGAAGTGGGAAACAGACGCCCAGAGCTGGGAGATTTCGGTGGGATCGGATTCTGGGATGCCATCAACCTCGAGCTTGCGGATGGGATGGGTTGGGGATATGTGCTCGGTCCCGTTGCTGGAGGAGGAGGTGCAGGGGACTGACGGCACTTTCTCGTTTTGACCGTCGCTTTCCTCTTGTCCCTTATCTACATTCTTGATGATGCTGTCATCGTTCTTGAGGTGGTTGATGATGACACCCACAGGCTTTTCGGCAGTGTTCAAAGGGCAGTCTCGAGACGGTTGTCTAGGAGGCACAACAGGTTGGGGGCCTTTTGATTCAGACAGTTTCTTGGTTAGTACATTCTGTCTCCTTCCCCGAACATGAACATATATCTGCCTCATTCTTTCTTGAGTGGTTGGGCCGGCCAGTGGAGCGTATGCCTTGGGTCTCCTCGCCCGACAGAAGATTGACGGCAAGTAACGTAGAGAACAACAAACAAAGAACATAGAACATACCTGGTGCTGCCGCTGCAGGTGCCCGAGATTTGCTGACTGCTGTGGCTGACTTCTGTGTAGAAGAGGCGACATTGCCGCCCTTGGTGGTGGTGGTCTGCTGCTTCTGCTGCTGCTTCTGCTTCTGCTGGCGCGACTCGGATGGCAAGCTATAGGAGTTGGTGATATCGTTTAAGGTCTTCCTTTGGCTGGCCATTGCTGCTGCTGTGCTGTGATTGTCGCTCTTTCACTAATTGCAGTGGCGGCGAGGCGTGTCCCCGAACTGTCTGTATTTTCTTCTTTCTCTTCCCTCCTTCTTTCTTGTCCACATACACATGCAAACACACAAAGAGACAGGGGGACACAGACGTACATAGAGAATGAATGTTTGTGTGAGAGAGAGAGGGAGAGAGTACGAGGAAACGAAGGACAACGGAGGACAACGAAGGTGCTGCTGGAGAACGAACTTCATCGTGTCTTTTTTTCTTTGGTGTTTAACTCAGCTAGATATGGTACCTAAGTACCTAGATTCCCCGCCATGTGTACCTATGTGCCTGGATACAGAGACCGGGAGACATCTGCAGGGGACAGACATCGAAGTCTCCACAAGTACAGTGCATGGAGGGGCTGTAGGGCTGCAGCTTACCTACAATAGGTTAGTCTACTGCCTAAGCTCGCTACTGCGTAGCTACATCGAGAGCTTCCAGTCTTTGTCAGGCTTAGCCGCAGCCTCAGCCTCAGCCTCAGGCCTGACACAAGCCCACTACCTCCAAGTAAGCCAACAAACCCACTACTGCATCAACATCAACATCAACACTACCACCGCCAGCTCTGGACTTGATGGACAATAGCAAAATGAGAAGTAAAGAGTGCCAGACACCGCCTACTTAATTACCACCAGACTCGATCATGAGCTCGAGCCCCTAGAAACCGACCCCTCGTTTCTGCATGATCTTTGGGCTGCCGTCGCCGCCCATAAACGTCGCCTGGGCACACTCACTTCTTTCGCGCCCTCCCTCCTTTCATCCTTGTACTACAGCTACTCGACGGGCTTGCCAGCGCCCACAGCAGCAGGCTTGCAATCACCCTATCTACAAGGCCAGAATAACGACGCCCTTGCCGCGTTCGTCAGTATGGGCGACAAGTCGGCCATCACCAACCGGATTCGCTACGATAGCAGACCTCGAGCTTAGAAAGCCGAGGAGTTCTTCGTCATGCTGGCAAAGCGGAATGCTGGTAGTCTACAGAGCAGTTGCCACGTCGGCGGCCAGCTGGAAGGGGGGCATGGCCCGGGCGGGACGGGATGCTACCACGGAGGCGACAGGCACGACAGACACAGACTTTCAAAAGCCACGCCCAGATCGTCTTGCCCATGCACTGGGCCGTGTGTACATATCGGACGCTGTGGTGGAGGAGTTTGGCGCAGAGAATCGTAGGCTCAACATGCTGATACCGACAGCTGCCAGATCGAAATGAACATCCTCCAGCATCTGCTGCGCGGCCATGGCTTCGTCATGCCACCAGCCGCTAAAGCTGACGACGATGACAAGCGCAGACAACGCGAGGGTGCTCGCATGCTCGAAGATAGCTCAGAAGGAGACGCTCCCTCTCAACAGCGAGCACCAACCACGTCCACGTCCACGTCCACATCGTCAGCCGCCTGGCGCAATGCGCGCTTTGGACCACCGTGTCTCCTTGCGGCGCTTCGCTGGTGGGTCTGTGGCCGACCTTGTCATCCTGGCCGTGCTCCTCGCAGCCCGGACGTTCGAGGTGTGGTCCTACAGGCTTACCGACGCGACCGTTGCCGACCTGGACGCCCGGCGGGGAGAGGCTGTTATTGGAGTGGACGGACCCAACTCTGTTCCTTCGCCTTCGTCGCGTTCGCCCAGCGCCATGACGACAAAGGTTGCGACCTCACTTGCTGCTGCGCTTTTCCTCGATAAGGAAGAGGAGAAGGATGTGGAGAAACAGGAACGAAAGCAAAAGAAGCAGGAGAAGACGACTGCCTCTCATCGCTCACACTCCACGAGGCGGCGGCCCGGTCGCTGTGGGGGAGGTGGCAGTGGCAGTACCCGACAGTACACGGCAGCGCGAGTTGCTTGCGGCAGGGTCGATGCTGACAGCAACTGTGGTCTTAAAGACCTGGTGGCATGGCTCAATGAGGCGCACTACTGGGCTGCGACGACGCATGGGCCGGCATTGCTGCTGTTTGCGTCCGGGCTCAGCAAGATAGCATGTGAAGGAGAAAGAGGTAAAGGGAAAGAAGCAAAGGACAATGTGCCCGAGACTCCTGTCTACATAGTCCATCATATATACCAGGATATATTCATGATCATTGTAATCAGATATTGAGTGCTTAGATAATCTCACCAGATAACGAAAGAAGAAACTAGGAAAGATATAGACAAATCAAATAGAGAGTAGGGTTAGAGTCTTATGTTATTATAAGGTCGTTCTTGCAGAGACCAATATATATATATCTAGATCACTGTTAATCACAAGGAACAAATAGGCCAGGTGACAGTCAGATAGACAAATCAAAAATAGAATCCCCGACAGCGACACACGGATTACTAAAATGACTAATACCTTGCTATGATGTACACCTAATGGCTATGGGAAAGCTTAATCTGTGGCAGGTTTCAGCCAGGTCTTCCCATTTCTCTAGCGTCGCTCTACTAAAATCCGACATCTATGCTAGATTGTGTTGTACAAAGTCAACTTTCTCCGATTTTCATGTTACTCGCGAGCTGTAGATTGGTAAAAATTGCCTTTTCGGTCAAAATCTGCCGGGGGGAATGAATTTGCGTGTTTTGTGTACCGACTGATGGTGCCACGAATTCTGCGCGTGGCCACGTGATCTACCCCCGCCTCTGCTCCTCGCTCCTCTTCGCCGTAACCACCTAGCCAAAATGCGGCAAGAAGAATAAAAAGCGGCAGATGCACAGAGATAGACAGACGGACAGCGAGCAAGGTATATTTCTTGGCCTCCAAGGCAAGCGACATGCAGACGACGGGCCATAATAATCAATGTCGAGGGGACTTGATTTGAATGGTGGGAACAGTAGATAGCACTAGCTTCTACGGAAATTTGATAGCCCGAGCCATGCCAGGGAGTTTCGAGCAGGATCTAATTAGCGAAACATCGGAGAGCTTCAGCTTAGCCTGAATGGAATTGTAGTTGCCGAAGCTATTTTAAGTCAATGGCTCGGGGCCTGGAGGTGTACCTCCAGCTCTGGCTTATCAACATCGACTGTGAATAGATACACAGTTCTGTAATGTCGGAAACTGTTACTAGCCGTTTCGGGGTTGATAAATCTCCATATTACCACAAGCAGACGCTGAACTTGGGACGGCATTGTACGTTGGAAAGTACCTATGCCAGTGGGAAATAAGTCAGCACCATGCAGCAAGTGTGTCTCAAGTCGTAAGTAGCAAGCAGCCCTGTCCCGCCCGCCTCGATCGATCTCCGTTCGATACGCCGTCCGCCCGTCTTTCGGGGGGCCTTGCTATGCCTGTACATGTACCTTTTATGTTTCTGCTTGCCCGCCCGCCACGACAGCCCTGATGTGACGATAAGAGTTCCTTCTTTTCTTTTTCCTCTGCTTTCGCTTCCCTTCTTATCACCTCCCACTGGTGAATCATAGTTCAATCTGCGGCACGGCTTTTCCTGAGGAAACAACTTTGCTTGTCTCCATTCCCACTTTGCTAGACTACCCCAGCTAGAGCAGGAGCCTACTTATAAATCCGGTCCCAAGCTACCCCGAGCTCCCCGCAGCGCTGCCCCTCCCCCCCGACACCCACCCACCAACAGCTTCCATCTGGCAAAGCAAAGAAAAGGCACGGCAAAACCGACCACGAGACCTTTTTCTCTTGGTAGGAGAGGACGCATAGATTACGCCGAAGCCGCCATTGACGAGACAGACGGACGATATCGCCATATCGTAAAGTAAGCGCATCACAAAAGCCTCTCAGCAAAGCAGCAGCCTCGCACCACACACCCGACCGGACAATGTGGTCCAAGCCGACAGCTCCGCTGAGCGCCAGCCCGCCCAACGCCGAGCCCCTGTCGCCCACGACCGTCAAGCAGCGCAACCCGGGCAAGCGGTTCGCGCAGATCGTCAAGCTCAAGCCCGAGTTCGTCGACAAGTACAAGGAGGTCCACGCCGCCGTCTGGCCCGAGGTGCTGAAGCAGATCAAGAGTTGCAACATTGTGGATTGTATGTCATGTCATGTTATGTCTTTTTTTGTGTGTTTCTTATTAATCAGCTTCCATGTCCTACATCGGACTTACTCACATCACGTCACCTGTGGCACAAGACACCTGCTATCATCTCAGCAATGCTTGGGGCATCTTCCACCTTGTCCTCGCTCAAGCTCAGATGTATGCTAATATCCGTTGCGAGAAACAGACAGTATATTCCACGACGAGGAGTCGGGCATCCTCTTCGCCACCTTCAAGTACGTCGGATATGATTACAGTGGAGATATGGAGCGCATGAAGGAGAACCCCAGGGTCCGCGAGTGGTGGAAGATGACCGACGGCTGGCAAGAGTCGGTTGTGCCGGGCGCCACGAGCAGCGAGTCGGACGGCCCGTCCTGGTGGAAGCCGCTCCCTGAGGTCTTCTATACCCCCTAGAAGACTCGGTCCCAAACAGGCCAAGCGAAGGCAGAGGCCAATCTTCGCTGCTCGCGAGATTGAGCGCTGTATGTGCCACAGGAGTCTTCTGGTCTGCAGTGTTGACCTTCCTGACGGCGATCGCTAGGGACCAATTGAGCGGCCAGACGCATTCATGTTTTCTAACGTCAAGGGTAGGGGTTCAGGTCGGGTTGGGGAGACAGGCGGTTTAAGAGCTATTGTCATGCGAAATGAATCACACGATCCTAGCACGCCCCGTTCCACCATGATCGCTCCCCATGTGCTTGACATATGATTTGCATCCCAAACACCCTATCGCTTCCAGCCACTGAACAGCCCTCCAAAGGCAGCTCCGCCGCCAGGCCCTCCGCCTCCACGACCGCCGTGCCGCCGCGCCTCCGTGCGGATCCACTCCTCGAGGAAGCGCCTGTCCTTGAGCTTGTTGCCGTCGGCGAGCTTGGTGGCGACCTGGGCCTCGCCGGCGTCGAAGCTCAGCAGCGTCGGCACGCTGTTGATCATGTACGTCAGCCCCAGCGCGCCGGCCATGACGTCCGGCGCGTCGAACTCGACCGTGCAGTAGCCGACGCCGCCCTCCGCCTCACCCACGCCGGACTCGACGAGGGACTGGAGAAGCGGGCCCACGACCTTGCAGGTCGGACACCAGTTGGTGGTCCAGAGCGTGAGCAGCGGCGTGCGCGCGGAGGAGGAGAGGAGGAGGTAGGTGTTGAACTGATCTGGGTTTCGAACTCTAGGACATTGAGAAGGGTCAGCGACACGTTCAAGCGGCCTTTGAACGGATGTAGGAGGTGGAATGGGGCTTACGATGCGTAGATCTGGTTTCTGGCCTTGAGCTTTGCAGAGGAGGAGAATGTGGCGCGAGAGGACACTGTCGATGTCGACTTGCATGTGCCAATGGTCCTCGACACAATGCGCCCAGTGACAAGCGGTCTGGCGTGCATGGCTGGATGCATCTTCGTGGGTCCAGCAAGCTTCTGACAATCCTGCCGATGTTGTCGCGGTGTTGTCGTTGAAAATGCAGGATCTTTGTAACCGGTAGTTGAGCCGAGCTTCCAACAATTGCCCTCTGTACCATAGTATTCAGCGGCTGTAGCGGTGGTTCATTGTGGGGCGCCGAGCGCTGGAAACGGCGACTTGCGTCTGTGTCGTCATTGTACATCGGCCCCCGGGCAGTGCCTCCAACTGCCACAACGATAGCTAACGTTAGCTATTGCAGGGCATTCAGCGAAGTCATGGCGACAACATTAGTGATAGACAACGCCTCACTCAGGTGTGTTTGTTTATCTCAAGACTATCCGTGAGAAGTAGTCAGGATAATGAACTGTCACAAAAAGACTTATCATCAAGAGATGTGCACCGTCATTTGCTTGCACCCTTCACCGGCCTTTCGGGGCTCTCCAAGCTAAGAGATCTGACCTGGTGGAGGCTGTCGTCTGACCCCAGAGATGCAGCTGATCTGCAGGTAGGCGGTAGGCGGTATGGGAGCCTCGTCACATGCCTGGGCCCATTGACCAACTACCGTAAGCTTAGCAGGCGTATCGAGTCAAGAAGCAGGGTCTCGAGGGAGTTTAGGGAGTTTGGCTAATGCATAGTCCATCCATACATGTAAAGTGATATCAAGTCAAGGGATGGATGGGAAGATATCTTACAGTAGTCTCATCGCCAATACGGACGGCGACGGCGGCTTGGGCGGAATGGATTTAAGGGGTCCAAGGGAGTCCAAGGGAGTCCACTCCGAACACCTAACTAACCTTGGAAGTGTGGGGCGTCCAGGCGGTTATCATTCTGTTCTGTATGAATTGATTATCAGTTATCTATCTTTCTATCCTGCTTCCTTCCTGCTTCCTGCTTCCTGCCCCCCTTGAACTTGGTCTACTCTTCTCTACTCTTCTATTTCTCTTCATTTTATTGCCATACTCCGGCCTGTCTGCGCAGAGCGTCCAACTGGGAAGCGTCTGGCAGAGGGCCGCTGAGCTGGATACGGAATCTTGCTTGGGGCTCGTATGACATCGCTGCTCTGCTCGCCAATGAGTGATTAGTTAACCTACTGTAGGCCATCGCCACCATAACAAGACAACGCCAATCCGATTTTCAGTCCTACCTAGACTTGACTTGCTGGAGAGCAGACTACGGGCTATCATTCTTACTTAATTGTCTTACTATTCTCCCTCCCATTTGAGCAGTCCATAGTTGCTCTCCATCATCCCTTTCCCTTTTTTCTTCGGCATGGAATGAGCGCGTCTGTTTATCAAGGTGTCGGCATTCATAGAGGATTCGGGTTAGCACGGCGCTGGGCTTACAGGTTGCATATTCAACACAATCTCACACAGCCTGCATACAGATTCGACGCTTCTATCTCATTCTCAGTCTGCATGAGTATTGCATACGGCATATACTTTTCTCTATTGATAGAGTCAGTTTGGGCTTTTCGGATTTGGTCTCAATGGTCTGGTATTGACCATTGATTGACTAGCCAGCTGCGGTACGTGCTGAGAAAGTGCACCTCCGGGTCGCGTTTCGCGCAGGAATATACCAGTGCTGCAGATTGATAACATATCCAATTTCTCCTAATCATGGCGGATAAGTCTCCAGAACCATCCCGGAAGGGCTGGTCACCATTCGCTGGCCGACAGAAGAACGTTTCTTCAGACTCTGAGTCTCCGCCAAACGAGAAGAAGAGCGACGGTCCTGCAAAATGGAGTTTCGGCGTCTTGAACGACAGGGCGACAATTGCTGTCCCGGGTTCGCCCATTTCCTCTCCCTCTCTTCTATGCACTTGCTAACACAGATCAGGTTCCGTTCTACTGTTGGCGAGTGATCACAATGAGCCCCTTGGCTTGCGCAATGCCCCTGCCAGGACCTCTCACTCATCTATTCCCACGGGCTTCTTGCCTGAGCCGCCGCAACCAGTCGAGCCTGTCAGAAAGAAAACATCTGACGGCAAGATCATTCTGGATCCTCAACCCGAGGACTCTGCCAATGATCCCTTGAACTGGCCAACCTGGCGGCGAGACTCTGCACTGCTTTCCCTTGGCCTGTATTGCATGATTGGAGGCGGCTTGACGCCCATACTTGCTGCCGGCTTCACCAATGTTGCAGAGGACTACGATGTTGAAGTCGAGAGAGTCTCTCTGACGACGGGTCTATACATGATGGGACTTGGCATCGGCTCAGTCGTCGCCTCCCCAACAGCCATTCTCTACGGCAAGAGACCAGTCTATCTCGTCAGTGCCGTCTTGTTGATGATCACATCAGCATGGTGTGCTTTGTCCCCAAATTTCCCGTCTCTCATCCTAGCCAGAATCTTCCAGGGCATCTCCGTCAGCCCAGTCGAATGCTTGCCTTCTGCTACGATTGCAGAGATCTTCTTCCTGCATGAGCGAGCTTATCGTATCGGCATCTACACGCTGCTCCTACTCGGCGGAAAGAATCTGGTCCCACTTGTCAGTGCTGCTGTCGTACAGAGCCTAGGTTGGCGCTGGACATTCTGGTAAGCAACCATTGCTGTTCATATTCCCCTATCATCTCTAATATTAATATGTCAGGATTGTCCTGTTTGTGACTGTATTTTCCGGAACTCTACTATTCTTCTTCGTGCCTGAGTCATTCTGGGACAGATCGCCAATTCCGAGGTCGCGAAAGCAT
Source organism: Phaeoacremonium minimum UCRPA7 (assembly GCF_000392275.1). Lineage (NCBI taxonomy): Eukaryota > Fungi > Ascomycota > Sordariomycetes > Togniniales > Togniniaceae > Phaeoacremonium > Phaeoacremonium minimum. The sequence continues at coordinate 217,041 of NW_006921090.1, read as the reverse complement.
CACGGCGGCAGCAGACCAAGTTTCTTCCGCAGACTGTCCTCCAAGAATGTTGTCCCGCGAGCGCCGGTGCCACCCCCTGCTCCTGAGACAGGCGGCTTGCCACCAGCTTCGCCGACACATGATCGGCAAAGAACTACTCACGTAGGCTTTGCAGGTGATCAGGGAGCCGAGAAGGCGCCAGAACCGGCTGGCCTTGCCGGTGAACAGCATCACGTCGGCTTTGCATCGGCTTCGGACACCGACGAAATAACACCTCATGCTTCAGGTCCTGTATCGCAGACACATAGCGCTCGGCAGTCTGAACTACCGTTTGGAGCGACAGGAGATTTGGAGAGCCCCCTAGCTCATGACGGCGTATCTGAGAAACACACCGGCCTCGATGGTCTCGCTGAAGCCGGTGCGGCTATCGACCATGGATCTGGCTCAGTGACGCCACGGCAATCCTCAGTCAACTTCTCCGCCCGACATCTTCCTCAGCAGACAATGGATGACCGCAAATCCAGCTCCAGCTATCCGGCGGCGTCCAAACCACACTACCAGGCTGAAGATCATCACGATACCGACAGTGAGAGGCAGTCTATCAGAGGCACGGCGAGAAACGCTTATACCCACAACTTGCGAGACATGCCCGCGCGGTCTTTCGTGCAACATCTCAAACCCTTTCATGGCCGTATCAACAAGGACAGCTGGCTGAAGGCTGCCACGCGGCCATTTATCCTGTACAGCTACCCATCTGTCCTCTGGTCTGCAGCTGTCTACTCTTGCTCCATTGGCTGGTTGATTGTCATATCTGAAAGTGTGGCCGTCATCTACAGAGACAGCGAGAGCTACAACTTCGATGCTCTGCAGACCGGTCTCGTCTACATCAGCCCCTTCATCGGCGGCGTCCTCGGGACCGCCGTGGCCGGCAAAGTCTCCGACGTCATCGTCAAAGCGATGGCGCGGCGCAACGGCGGGCTGTACGAGCCCGAGTTCCGCCTCGTCATGGCGGTGCCCATCACCATCACGACGGTCATCGGGCTGATGGGCTTCGGCTGGAGCGCGGAGGAGCGCGACGCGTGGATCGTGCCGACCGTCTTCTTCGGCATCGTCTCGTTCGGGTGCTCGCTCGGCAGCACGACCTCCATCACGTTCTGCGTCGACAGCTACCGCCAGTACGCGGGCGAGGCGCTCGTCACGCTCAACTTCAGCAAGAACATCTTCCACGGCCTGGTCTTCAGCCTGTTCGTGACGGGCTGGATCACGAGCGACGGGGCCAAGACTGTGTTTATCTGGATCGGCGTCATCCAGCTCATCTTCCTGCTGTTTAGCATCCCGATGTTTATATACGGGAAGAGAGCGCGCATGTGGACGGTGCGGAAGAACTTCAGTAAGCAACTTTCGGAATCCGTTTTTCACCTCTTTCAGCCATATTTGGAGTCATGGAGACAAAGACACTGTCCTAATATGGATGACTGCTCCCGCGACTTCTCTTTGCGAGCCCTTCCCTACTCTTTCACTGTCCTTATAAGGTAATTACTGACTCCAGATGTTATAGTGGAGAAATTCTAGGTTGATTAGTTGAGGAGGGAGCATTAAGTCGTCTGGCGTTTGTTAGTATCGTGTTCTCTAAAGTTATCAAGGTCATCCAAAACATCATCCGCACTTGTGTATTCTTTCATCCAGCATTTCAGAAGCTTTGCTCCCAAACACAGCGTAGAAAATAGAACTTTACTATAAGAATTGCTACTACATCCTGTCTAAAACGCTAAGTGTCTAGAAGGTAGGGCATTCTCTTAACGACTTATTTAGAATAACCTATACTTGACATAACCCATAGTTTAGCAATAGCTTTTAAAGCTATTTACCTTTCTATTAACTTAGTAAAGTATTAGAGTATATAGTAGCTGCTATAGGATATAACCCTAGCTTTAATGTAGCTTTAATCTTAACCTTAATCTTTAATTTAATATTGTAAAGACCGAAATCAGTGTCCAACCAGTCTCGATAAAGAAGTCGGTTTTAATAATTTATGGCTTAATGGATGGACCCATAAGACGGTACAAAGTTCTAGATCACTTTTATGCCAACAGTGGATCAGATACATAGTTGCTCAAGTATTAAAGTTATATACTTAACAGAGGCCTCAATTTCAAAGCTAACACTCAATACAATGAAAAGCCAAGGTGTTAGAAATCCTATCCAGCTTCCTCAATACGGCCATAAATATACAATGCGTCATAACAATCATTGCTGACATCTTGGTCAGCTTTCCGGCTTTAGAAACAACGTCCCTCCCATACTAACGACCAAAGTACATTATACTCTCCATCCGAGAGAGGCCTATACACATAGTTACACAAACATGATCGCAAAATACACTCTCCACAAAGAAAATGATGATAACACAAAGACCCTTTCTTAATTCACTCGAAAACAACCTTATCCACCTACAACGGCTTATCGACCCAACGCTCATCCTTATTTGTTAGCATTAGGCCCAGCCTTGTCGACTACACCACACTTACAAATTTCGATGGTATTATCCCTCCCCACAAATGTCTCATCACAGTTGCCGACACCGCCAGCAAAGAGATCTTATTGAAAACGGATTTGAATCTAATCTTTCTCAAACCCAACGCACTGATGACCGTCAGGAATGGGCTACCCTCAAATAATATTATACTTATACGACCTACTTATCCCCAACGAAGCGACCAAGAAACGGAGCATAATCCTTGTCATAGCCACACATAACCATAAAGATGTTTACACTGAAAACTTTCCACAAAGAACTGGAAGTTTTCTATACTAAAATGCGTCAGAAGACATTTCATGGACCAAAACAAGGGGGATACAATCCAACGAGGTCGGTACTAATCTCCCTACAACGACCACAAACGCTTCGACGCCCATCTCCATCACAACCGCGAGAGTCGAAGATGTGTTTTTACCTATATTGCTACAGGAAATCATGATATGACGCCTCGAAAACTTCTAGACGCCAAACCCCTTCCGTTAACTTATCTTCATCGATGTCGTGGAGAAGATATCCAGTCGTCATCAATCAGCAATTAGAGGACAGGCAATAAGGTAGGTGGACAAATGCTTGCTGGATGGAACCACGTGGCATGGTACAATTTTGTCTCATAATTCGACGAATCATTGGATGTCTGATTGATAAGGCTTCCTGGCCCGAAATCGAACCGAAGAGGCTTTGAACCCCGCAACCGAGATCTATTCCACAGGCGACGGAGACTTGCGTATAACAAAAGTCCCTCAACAGCATAGCTAGACCTAAGTCCCCGGTGCAACTATGGGAATTGACGCCGGCTTTGATATGGTGCCTAGGCTATCCGAAAATACAAAGGACTCTGGTGATTGGGACCGCTTTATGAGTATTATCAAGAAAGAGTACAAAGACGACGGGAAGGTTGAGGCTACATCGAGCTATATTATCTTCAAAGCAGGAGAGCACCCGATGCTGCCTGTTGAGGGCCACAAGTTTCTCCGATTCAGCTCTAAGATATCGGGCCGCACCGCTGAGACAACGGGAGTATCTGCCTATATCAGCAATGTTACCCGGATCGCGAAAGAACAATTCGGCCACCGCATACAATATTGGGACGAGAGTGTTGAGCAGCATGGTTATTACGACTGGCAAGATGTACATCAATCTATCAGATCATATGAAAAGGTACGATCTGCCTTCCTGCTTCCCCTCGAATTCTTTCCTCATTCTTCCCTATGGCTAACACTTCTTGACCTATAGACAGACAAGTCCGAGATCCGCAGCACCGCGCATCTACAAACCAACGCTGATACCAGTGGTACAACTAAAGTCCCCATTTTTGAGATAAAAGACATCCCGGGAAAGGGCAGAGGGCTGGTCGCCTCTGTTGATATCCCCGAGGGCACTCGGATTGTCTGCGAGAAACCTCTCCTCAAGGTTGAGTCCTCATTACCTGAAGAGTTGGAAAAGGTTATTGCGGCGAGGCTTAGGATCCTGTCCAAACCAGAGCAGCGGCAGTTTTTATCTCTCCATAACAACTTTCCTGGCAAGTATGTGTTTGGCGGAATTGTTAAAACAAATGCCCTGCCATGTGGGCCCGGCTCGCCCACGGGAGGCATCTATCCTACAGCCTGCCTCATCAATCATAGCTGTCTGCCAAACTCTCACAACAGCTGGAATAGCGAAGTCCAACACGAGACCATTCATGCCATTCAACCGATTAAACGCGGTGAAGAGATAACGATTTCATATGATAAAGGTGGTGCTTCTGCTGTTCGGCAGGCATATCTGAAAAAGTCCTTCGGATTTGATTGCACTTGTAGCGCTTGCTGTCTATCTACCATCGATCTCCAAGCCAGCGATGCTCGTCGGGCAGAAATGCAACATCTCGACAATGCTATCGGCGACCCGGGCTGCATGATGAACAATCCTAGGAAGAGCTTGGGAAATTGCTACGCGCTGCTTCAAATTCTGAAGGAAGAATTCAACGGCCATGCTGCGGCGCTTGAAGCCCGCCTCTACTATGATGCTTTGCAAATTAGCATAGCTCATGGCGACCAGGCCCGGGCAAGTGCCTTTGCAGGAAGAGCGTACAGAGCACGAGTCATCTGTGAAGGTGAGGACAGCCCTGAAACGCAGAGAATGAAAGCATTCGCGTCTAAGCCGGCGGATCATCGGAGCTTCCAAGTGTACTCTACAAGGTGGAAGACGTCAAAGAAAATGATACCGCAGAGTTTAGATCATTTACAGTTTGAGGAATGGTTATTCAGACAGCAGTGTTGAAAGGAGTGAGATATTGCTATAGCCTTTACCTAAGTGGTTCATTAAGAGTAAACGACATTCGTATGAGTCTTCACCGAGGCATGAAAGTCTATACTAAACATAGTCGCATATGCTTTATGCCAAGTAGTTAAGTGAAAGTCGCCATGACGGCCACATTGCGCAAAGTAAAACGACATTGCCCGGCACCATGGCAATGGCCTTAACGATCGCCGCGGGGGCACAAAGAACCTTGCCAGCCTGAGGCTTGGAGTTGACATCGTGAATCTTCAGCCCTTCTGGGCGCGGAGGGTACAAATAGTTATATGTGGGTGGTATAGCTTCGCGGACGAGCCTTTTGGTCTGGGCTTTCAACATGGATTGTCAGAAAACGACGCCATCAGCGCAATGACCGCACCAGCTACCATCTCTGCCTGAGGCACCAAAATTCATATTCATATATTAAGGAGTATTATATAAGGGACAAGTTCATATGCCCCATACTTACCTACGCCACAAGGTTGGTCTATGCTGTAAGTTGCCAAACTTTCTCAAAATTTGGATACTGATTTCGGTCTTTACAATAGTAGAAGCTTTATAAGCTTTATAACTATAGATACCCTAAGTACTATAGGTAGGTAGATACTGTAGGTGCTGCAGGTGCTATAGATACTGTAGGTATTATAATAGATATCTTATAACTATAGTAGTGAATGTCCTATAGTTATAGTGGCTAAAAATGGAGATACTTTTGAGATACTGATTTTTGAAGTACTGTCGCTAAGTAGTGTTAGCTCCAGGGAAGACGGAAAGTGAGCCGATTCATAAAAGAATTGACAAAGCACAGTCGTGCCTATAGGCCTCCGTACTCGTACACTCTGCCTATGTGCAGGTGCCTTGCACGTGGCACCTCTCTGTTCACATTTTGTCTCGTTTCCTCTCCTCTCCTCTCCTCTCGTCTCATCACTGACACAACAAAACATTTCACAACAAAGACCACAAAAAAGAGAAATCACGAAAATCTGGCACTGCACAAGAAGGTATAATCCCCAGCGACTCACGACTTGTGACTCGACACTCGAGCATCACGGCATAGCAGCCTCTCGATCACATCATGACAAAGTGACCATGGCAATCTCATTGACACAGACACAGACACAGGATATGATTCCGGCCCCGTCCCAGGTAGAGGCAAGGGCAGAGGCCGGGCCACAAGAGGCAGCAGCGGACAAGGCTCCAAAACCTCTCACGGCAGCAGCATTGCTGCTTGCTCCTGAGAAAACTCAACCCGATGTCCTTAGCTTGGGCTCTGAAATTGGCCACGAGCCTACTTCAGCCGGGACCGCCTCTACTAGCTTCACGCCCATTATCTCCGTTGATCAAGTCTCACCCAACCTGCGATATGCGCTTACTCTCGTTCTGCTTGCCTGTGCCCGCTCATGTGGTCAGGGTTGCCGTGATGCTGCTGTTGGTGCTGGCGCGGCTGATGACGATGACGGCGACGACGGCGGCGGTGGGTTGAAGGAGATCAGGATGGTGGGGGATGCCAGCAACATCAACGGCGGCGGCGGAAACGACGCATCGTTAGGCAACAACAACAACAACAACAACGACTGCGATTTCTGCTCTGTTGCTTCCTCTATTGCAGTAGAGCGGGAGACCGTCAGTTCATTATTGAGTGAACAGGACTATGGCCATCTCCAAGCTTTGACACTGCAAGATCTTCGGAATTGGGGTTTTGGAGGTAAGCCCCCCTTGCTGCCGCCTTGACGCCCTCCGGCACACCGCGCACCACACCACAGACATAGACTTGCTGACCAAAGATGTATTTTCTTGTCGTAATTATAGGCGAGATCCTGCATCTTTATAGCCGCATTCACGGCTCCACCACCATCCTCGAACTTGCTCCGCCTCACCACTATGATCCCGAGTCGTCTCGCTTCACGCTCCGCATGTCCCAAACAGTAACCCATGCCAGAGCCGGCCTCGAGGTGGTGGCCGTAATCCTATCACATGTGCGAAGACGCCTCGAATTCGACCCGCTTGCTTCTCCCACCCTGCGCCCTGACAAGCTCGTCTGCAAGGAGCACATCTCGCTGCCCTTGCTAGGTGGAAAAACCCCATCAAAGACGCCGGATCAACTCATCACTTAGTCGGTGGATGGGTTTAATTTTCTGCCTCCTGTCATCATCGAGATTGGCTTCTCGAATCCGCTGGACTTGAAGACAGCTCAGAGTAAGTAAGACAACAAACAGGCAGACTAGCTCACAGACGGCTTCCCTCCTCCGTCAACTGCCAGGCTGCGATTTGCCCGCCAGTGTTCACCTGCATGATCCTCCAACAACGAGCTAACGCGCTTCTGTCTGTAGAATATATTACATCCAACCCTGGACAGGTCCGTGCTGTCTTGCTCATTGACATCGAGTACCGCAACCTGCAGCAACGTCTCCTCGAGCCCCATCGCGTGCATGCCGTCACTCTGCACCTTTCCGGCTTATCGTCAACGACACCGAATGGGGGGTCCATCACGCCATTGACGGTATCGATGTCCGGGCCGAGGCTCTTGCCGGCCGACAGCTTCGGCTCCACCTGTCCGACTTTCACCACGAGCTTTCAAGCTCTGCTGTAGACATCCCGTATCAGACTCTTGGAGACGCCATCGACAAAGCCCTCGCCGAACAATCCTATACAGACTGGTGGACCAAGTGTCCAGCTGACCCTGCGCCCTATATCAGCGGTAAGAAGCGCTCAAGCGCCATCGTCCATGTGGACGGAGAGGTGGATGTAGTGCTCGGATCCGACGAGAACAAGAGTTCTGCGGCCATACGACACAAACCTGTAGAACAAAGCGCCGATCAAGACAATGACGGTGATGCTGCCGCTGTCGTTGAATTTGTCCCAGAGGTGACTCGTACCCCTGTGTGGGGGAACTTTTCGACCTGGCTGCGCATATGGATCGGATGAAATTGCTAAATACTCTGTCGAAGATGCTACAGAGCGAACAAGCATATACTTAGTATATACTAAAATACTTACTATAATTATAATAAGTAAAACACTATGACTCACTATAATCCTAAGCATATACTCAGTATATACTCAAACAAGGGAGTCTACCCCGAGCCAACTAATTATCGCTTCAGGGGTAGGCCCCACTTAGCTACCCCTTGCCAAGTCACTTCTACCCCTGGCCACCTGTTACCCCCGGGTTTGAAGTGATCATGAAATCGGGAGACTGGGGCTGAAAATGCCCAGTAAGCCAGTAAGAACATCCATGCGGAGGATGTCATGGCTGCGAGGCCGAGGAGGGTGGCGAGGAAAGGGCGACGCGAGTGCGGGCGGCGTGGAAGTTGTGGTCTTCATCTACATTTATGGGCTGCAGCTCGCGGGGGGTAGCTAAGTGGGACACCCCCCTGGAGCAAGATTTTAATGGCGGGGGGTAAGACTGCTTATGCTGAGCATTTGCTCACAATACACACTATAAATACAGTGGGCTTATAGTGGCTAATTCTATTATAGCTCGAGCATATACTTAGCATATGCTAAACATATGCCAAATATATGGTAAACTCATAGGGGACTTAGCCACTATAAGCCACTATATTTATAGTTGACATATTGAGTATATGCATAGTATAAGCATCTCTACCCCTCGTGAACTGTTACCTCTGGTGGTGTAAGCCAACTTCCCGATGCCGACCATGTTAGAGATCATCTTTGTCTCTGTGAGAGCCTGGTCAACAACTTTGCTAAGAAGGGAGACAAACCTGGACAATGTTGCTCGAGACGATCAATACGATGATCAGTAGTCTTCGATTCGTCCCGATCACGGTCGGCGAGATCGCCTGAGCTGTCCGTTGTCCGCCCGCATGGACACTGCCTCCTCTTTCTCCCACCTCAGGAGGAAAAGGCAGCTGGGTCTGGTGGGATACTTGCGGCTATGTACCTGAACCCTTTCGGCTGGAGACATGATGTGAGCAGCTTTCACGACGGATCAGATTCGAAAGATAGGATGTCGGTTGGGTCAGGGAACGACTAGCACACGATAAGGGTGTCTTTTGGACATTTTAAGCTTCATACAAACGACCAGATTTATAGACATCTATGGAATGAGCTATCTAGCAAAAGGAAGACCTTCTCCAGCTGACTAGTCATCTGAAGTGGTATATATGCTACGTGGCAAGGATTGATCTTGCTGCTGGATGGACATGGCGGCTCGCTCCAGCTCTCGAGCAAAGGCCAGCTAGCCAAGCGAGCCAAACAAATTTCACGGCGCGGCGCGGCACGGCACCAGAGCCAGCACCAACAGTAGCCAGTTTTCCTGGCCATCCCTCTCTCGTCTCGGCCAGATCATGCCATTCGCCAATGGGTATCAGAAGAAGTGAACAGAAGCCCCTACACCCGGCAGGTGGCAGTAGAATGCGACGTCGTTTCATGTTGATTGCCAAGCAAGCAAGCCCCAAGACCAAGACACCTTGAAAGGCAAGTGTGTGGGGCTGTGCCTGGCGTGTAGCAGTAGTACGGTATATACAATATAGAACAAAATGGAACCAAACAGGGTAGAGCTGGCTATAGTCCAGCCTACTTCAGGCAATAATCGATAGCCTACCTCAAAAGGGAACAAGCATCGACATCGACACCGACATCGACGTGCGCATTCTTCTGGCCTCCCAAGCTTCGTACTTCGACAAATAGGCCTGATACCCACCCAGAACCTGACCTTGACCCTGACCCTGCCACGGGCTGGTTTCAGTCCAATCTCCGCTTGTGCTTGTGCTTGTGCACCTCCACCTCCTCCTTCTCTCTCTCCCACGTAAAGTCCGTCAGAGGGGGCTGCGAGGCGTACTCCCGCCGCAACTGCTTCCTGCACGCATCACCACCGCGGCGGGGCTCCGAGTAGTAGGCCTTGACCTTGCCGGCAATGGCGGCCAGCGCGGGCCTCGGGATGGCGATTGACTCTCCCAGTGTGGCGACGGCGGGACGGTGTGCCTTGGAGACGAAAGCGTCGAGGGGGATTGCCATCTGGGGGCTTGCGTCGGGGGACACCTCGTGGTCCAGGAGCTGCGTTGAGAAACAAGCAGTCAGTACAGAACAAGAAGAAATAGAAGAAGAAGAAAGGCTCAAAGTGAACTCGGGCGAAAAGACGTCGGATGAGGATCGATTAATGGATGGATGGGTTGTGCCATCATTTTCTTCTCGGTCGGGTCCGGACATACCGCATCAAACTCCAGATAGGGTTGCGCTCTGCCATTCGCTTTCCGGAGCGCGACTCCCGCGAGGCGAGCAGGGTGATCGGAGCAGACGGTGTCCCGGCCCTTGTACTGGAAGTCCAGCACGATGACGCGGGCCACTGCCCCCGCAGATGCATAGAGATAGTCCTTGGCAGCCTCCTGGACGGCATTGTTGAAGCTCCGGCACATGGATATGAGAATGACGACGCTCGGGTCGTGGGGCGTGCCGAAGCTTTCGTCGGGAGACTTAGAGGTATAGCCGCCGGCGCAGACGGAGATGGGATGGTTTCCGAGCCGTTCGATAGAGGAAAGGGTGTCTAGGAGGAAGTGTGTCTTGTCGAGATCTGAGAGCAATGATGCGTGGCGCTGCTGATGCGGCGGCGGTGATGATGATGATAGCTCATTGTTATCGTAATTATCGGTGGGGCCGTTTCGCTGGTTCCTGTCGTCGTCCTCGTCGTCATTCTGGGAAGCGGCGAGTTGCGCCTTGAGGGAGACTGTGGCCTGTGTGACGCCGTCTGCCCGGTCAAGCAGAGTCTGCTAGACTGCGTTGCCCAGGAGAGCAGTGGCGTATTCATGAGGTCCGCTAGCCACCAGGACGGACAGGACGTGGTTGGTTCGATCGTACTCGTATCTGTGACAAACGGCAAAAGCAAGTGCTCGGTCAGCCAGCGTATTTCCAGGAGGGAAAACGGACCAAAGCAAAACAGAAGAAATGAGAGTAGACAAAGAACAGTGAGAGAAAGAAAGGAAAGTTGATCAGCATACCTGAGATGCTGGAGCTTGAGCTGCCACTGCAAAGAGTCATCACCGCCATGAAGGACATCGCGGCGGCCACCATGACCATGCTCCACCACTGCCACCTCCTCTTTCGTCTTCTCCTTGTCCTCCTTTTCACTCTCCTCCTCTTCCTCATCACTGCCAAAGACAGCTGGCGGGACAAGGAGGCGGATGCACTCGTCAGTGACCTGGCAGTGCAGAAAGGGCTCAAGACAAGTGGGGAGGCCTGGTGGCAGGGGCCCAGACACCCAGGCCTTAAGGTTATCTCTGCCGGTCAACTCCATCATGGCAGTGCTGGCAGTTTGTCGCTGTTTTTCACAGTCGCAGTTGATATTGTGGTCGGGATGGCATTGTGATCACATCGGCAAGGAGGGAGGGAGGCAGGAAGGAAAGACGATTGTTGCTTGATAAATTAGCTTCAGCTCAACCAACATCCATCCGCTGGCTGGCAGCCTGAAAGGGCTACTGTACCTTCTACCTGTACCCAGTGTCTTTGTCTTTGCCTTCTTCACTTCTTTCTTGAATAAAATCACAGTGCAGCAACAATGTAAAGACTGTCTCTCTCTCTGATGAGAGATGCGAACTGTAAGATGTGAGATGTAAGAGGTGATAGGTGAGGGGCAAGAGGTGAAGGTGAAGATGAAGGGTGGTGTCGCGTTGTGGGACAAAAGGAAGGAAGGCGCGACAAAGTGCTAGGTATATATAGGTATGGGTACAGGCACAGGTACAGGTATAGGTACAGTATCGGCTAGGTAAGGGTTACTATACCTCGGTACTGTAGGGTACCTTCCTTTGGCAGCTTGGCACATCATATTCGACAAATGACTAGTGAGTACTTAGGTACTACTCAGGTATATTAAACTTGCATGACAAATGTGGCTGGGAATATCTTCGATTAGGTGTTGCATCGAACGAAAGTGGAAGACCCAGAGCTTCTGCGGTGAAACTCTATGCTGCATTGGTGAATGAATGAACTCAATTGCCAAGTCAAGCCGTTATCATAACGACTCCACATCACCCAGATGTGTATGCGATCCGATGTGAATTATTTCTCTTGCCCTTTTCGGACATGACGGAACATATGATTGGTTACTTGGGGGCTTTGTGGATCCTGCACTGGGGTCAGGCTGAGTTTGGCTGAAAGCCTTGGCACGGGCCATGTCACACAAGGTTGAACCTGAACACCGGCCACAGCTGTGACAAAAAGTCCTAATTTGTGCAAACATACCCCCTCCATCACACTCCTACATTCACAATCTGGACCCGGCTGCAATCTCTCCCGGACACACCACTCGCATCGATAGCTTTGTCAACAGCTAGATCAGCGTGGCGCCTGTTCTGTCTTAAGCCCGCATCGAGTCTCATGATGGCGTTCCTCCAGCCTTTTCCCGGGGCGCTCAAGGAGGCTGTTTATACTGAGTCGACGAGAGGTGAAATTGAGGCCCGAGCTGGCAGTTGCGCCAAAGCAGTTGGTGAATATCGCGACACGAGTCACAATCACAATCAAAATCACATCGAAAAAGAAGCCGAGTCCGAATCCGAATCCAGATCCAAATCCAAACTCACTCAATCCTCGCAGATTGATCACAGACTGCTGCTGGTGGCCCTCCCCGAGCAGCTCCGTTGCCGGGTGCCTGTTGCTTACGACGCTGAGTCGCTGTCCTTCAAGATACGTCGCTCTTCTTTCGACGAGGATGCATTGTTTACCGAGTTGGATGAACTGAGATTAAAGTGAGAAAAAAGAATTCTCATGGCCAGACTGTTCTTTTGGCCCCCCAAGCCCACTCCTTCCCTTCCCCCTGCCTCCCTCCTTTTGAGCCTCCAAATTCTCGGGAAACTCTGCCTCATTCTACCCTGCTTGAACCCCATATTCCCAGCCGTCTTTGGTCGCTACGCACGTGCGCTTGCTTCACTGTTAGCTGGCAGTCCCTTGGCTGATTTCTTTCAAAACAGATTCGACTACAACACGTACACGGAGCTCCTGACTATAATGGTCGAAGGCGGTCCCCACGCGCGCGCAAGCCACCTGCTTTATCTCTGGATCCAAGATGCCCTCAATGTCGCGTGCACCGCTACCCATACCGCGGCTACTACCATCGCCTCCCAGCAAGCCACAGAGGCTGGAGAGCTCGACGCTTTTCTCGCAGCCCTGAATTACATGGGCAGTAGGAGAATCAAGCTACCAGAAGAATCTGTCAAGTCCCCCGACGGCTCTTTCTGGCCGACCCCGGCGCCCTGCCCGTCCATTATTTTCCTCGTGGCCATGTCGCAGTCCTGGGACTCGGTGCTTGAGGAGGCGGAGATCTACCTCACAAATCTCTATCCGGCCTTGGTCCGCGTTGTCGTGCTCAAGATGTGCCATAAGGCGCCGGACCGTGTTGTCCGCGGAGGTGACGTCCGAATCGCTGCTGTGGAGTGTGTGGTAGCCGAGGATGATGACGAGGGCGGTGGTCCAACGCTCCGAGGACGCGTTGTGCTCGACAGGGTGAGTAAACCGGGGCGGTCTATTGCTTTTGTCTCTGTCCCAGTTTCTCTTGTCTTCCCAAAGGATCAGTTGTGTCACGCTTTTCCATATCACTTGCCACCTGTGCTGTGCTCAGATCGAGCATGTATAATCGAGCTAACAATTTCCCTCCCCCAGTTCATTCAAAAAGACGGTCAGATGTGCCACAATACATCGACAGAAGACCTCGACCTCATCTTTGCTCTCGCAGACTTTGCGCACCGCAACGACCGCACCCGCGTCGCACGCCTCGGCAAGGTGGTCCGGCTGCCGTTTGTGAAGCTGCAAGCGCTGGTCCGCGAGATCGAGCATATCTTCGCCGACGACTCGCCCATAGACACGAATCTCGGCCCCGAAAAATATCCCGGCTTGCGAATCAAGCCCAACCTTCAACGTCCCGCCTCGTAGAATGTAGCTGATATTGGCGGTGGCAACGGTATGGATGGCGGCAGCAGCAGTAGCAGCGAAGATGAAGATCCGGACGATGGCGCTCTTGCTTGTGGAGATGTGCCGTATCGCGGAAGACGGCCGGAGGCGGGCGATGGAGAGGGACGACAACAGTGTATGCAGCTCCGCACGCGTCATACATGAGACGAACTTGGAATGGAGAGTGACCCGCGCGGTCTTTGGCGGGGAAGTATGATGGAGCTCCTAAGACCACATCCGGCCTGGTGATATAACCACTAGAACTTCTTGTTGCTAATGAATCTGCTCTCTCACATGTTTGAGATGACATTTGGCATAGCATAGTCCGTCGCTACTACAACCCACCCACCATTTCCTTCATGGACTTTGTAAGATTGTAAGAACTATGGTACATTTATTCTGCCTCAAACCATTGAAGCCGTCATTACCACTGACGTCCCCAAGCATACTTCATTGGTTTTTAATCTGGATACAGGTTAAGATATGAGAGCTTTCTCCAGCATAAAACTGGTATACGGATAAGGCGGCCTCTCCGTCTGCATCTGCATTTGCGGGCTCGCTGCACACTGCATTGCACACAAACAAATACAAATAGCACATCTATCTGTTTTTTCGAATCGCATCCGAATGCCATCTATCGACTCTTGAAGCAGTCATACCGTCCATTATACTAAGTGATAACGAACCACAACAGCCGTCGTCTAGGGGCTGCCGAATAATACTGGAGATAACTTTCACCAATACTTCTCCCTTTCCACCTTCAATCCATGGTCCTCCTTCCTCCTCTTCTTTCGCTTACCCAAGTTTTACCTTCTTCCCCCCCAAAAAAGTAGATCATTTTGATCACTATTTTAAGCTCTATCAAATTGTGAACAAAATTGGTAATTTGTATTAATCTGCCCACTCCTAAAGATAATTCTAGCTAAAATATTAGATCTACGCGCAAGGTTCGAGAACCTATAAAGCTTGTTAAGCCCATGGCCTGACTTTAGATTGGGCAGTGAAAAGCTATCTATGACCCCAAAGATAAAGAAGGAGATGATAAGTGGAGGTTGGAGGAGGAAAGAAAAGGGGTGGAAAAAATTTCAACGGGGGAGGACGTTGAGAGAGCAGCATCACTCATCTCATTGCCATGGCCTGCCTAGTCGCGTCACGATCCCGCGTCTATGGATGTCCATGAGACAGACTTGTCGAACAAGAACAGACTCACCGATGCCAATATAGAGGTCGCAAAGTCGCGGTCTTCATGATGGAGGGAGGCGGATCAGATCTGGGAGGGTGAATCCGGCAAGACCAAGATCAAGAAAGACAGTAGGGCAATATGAGAAGCAAGCACACAGTACAGTATTCAACCGCCGAACTGTATCGCGGCAACAAACAACGATCGCATTATATACAAGAAAAGCTGCTTGGTGGACGAGTCTGGCTTGCTGGCTTGGACAAGACAACCCGAACAGTCCAGTGGCAGCCGAGGTGGAATTGACGGCGCATCGGCTCCCAGCCCTAGACAGGGTGAAGAGGACGGCTTGAGCGATGTCATATATCCAGGAAAGTTTGAGGGTACAAAGTCGCCAGTCTTAAAGCCCCTCAAGCACGATTCGTCCTGGGATCTACCCTAGGCCTAGCTCTTTCGATGACGACAACGACGACGACAATATTATGGGTGAATAAATGCAAAGACAAAAGATCCCAACGACTAAGTACGTCTCCTAATATCCTACGTACGACAAAACCTGTAGCCCACGATGGCCGCCGCCAGTACCCTCTCGTCTACCCAGTTCTCCGGCGTGATCTATATGTCAAGGAGCTGGAGGTCAAACATGGGCATAGAGGGGTTACACACTATCGTATGTATAGCCCAGCCGGCAGCGAGGAGGTGCTATACGACGGCGGAGCCTTATGTGCCTATCGCGCCGGTCACGAAGGTGGTGGGTATGGTGCTGGCTGACATGGTGGGGGTGTCGGTGAAGGTGGATAAAGGTGAATAGGGCTGGATAAGGGTGAATAATAAGGGTGAATAGGGGTAAATGGGAGGGTTCGAGGAAGGTCTCCTGATCTCTCCTGATCGCAGTAGGAAAGGGTCTTGAGGTTTAGTGACGAGCAAAGACTACTTCTACTAGAAATCTAAAAGATATTCTGGTGCCTTTTAAATTTACAGCTGGATCACAAATGCATGGCATCTCATAGGTTCGTTCGGCCACCAAAATTGCGGAGCGGGAGACCAACGAGTGAAACTCCGGCAATATCATCACGCATCTGGGACGGCTCTTGTAATGTCACTGTGAAAAGTAGGGCAAACTGTATTCGAAAACAGCCAATCAAGAAACTGTGACTGACAAAGACTCAGCGAATGCGACCAAGCCAATCCATCATGGCAATGTCCTAGACGGTCATGATGTGGCTGGGTTAGAGGCAGCGCTTTATCAGCCTTCTGAACGCATCAATTCTCTCGGGAGGAGAGTCTGGATACGATTGATTTTCTTTGTGGTTATTCTCCTACTTTATCTACATTATTTTGCCCTGCCTGGTCTTTCAACGCAGCCACCTCTCACTTACGTTTAAGCACCAAGGTATTGGGCAATTGTCGGACATCATGTCAACTTCAAACTCACACTTTATAGTGAACGAGTGGGTGGTATACGGCGACGAGACCTCTTCTGAGATGGAAATTACCGACTTTGACTGCAGAAGAAGGCTTCAAGTCGCGATACCGTATCTTGCCCTACGAGGCCACCCGAATGATTCCTTCGAAGGGATGAACTATGAAGATCGAGTCAACAATCGGCCGGGGGTAATCCAAAAGATCTTGTTGCCGCTTCTGCCCCTTCTTTCGACACAGGTAACGGCGGTTGACTTTTCCAGCGATGCACAAGTGCTCTTGCTGTCGACGAAAACCAGAGGACGACGTGAACAAATATAACTACTACCCCCCTTTCTCAGCCTACAGCACTGTCAGCAGAAACATTTCTACTATCCTACGATCTGAGTTGACTGGGCTTCGTCGCCTCTCTCCCGGTGTAGACTTAATGTCTTACGATGAAGATGGCCACGAGAGACCCGTTGCGTTCAAGTATCAGATGGAGGGTTGGAACACGGACAGAGGGTTGTGGAATCTCGCTCACATCATGATGGCACTTCCACCTCACCCTAGCATCCCGGCCATTGATCGTCTTGTCCTAAAAGAGATTACAAAAGAAGGTGTTGTTGGATTTACTATGAAGTTTGTATCTGATGACACATTGTACAAGAATAGGTCTCGGGTCTTCAAGTTGAAGTGGCTGCGTCAACCAATGGCTGTTGTTGACGACTTGAACCTACAATATGGTCTTATGCAACAGGATATTGTTGACCGCAACCTTCTCATCGACAACGATACCGATACCATACAGCTCATCGACTTTGGCAAGGCTTTTCGAATTGGATCGAAGAGACAATACCCTGGGCAGAGAAACTTGCCTGAACTCAATGATGTGAAGGGTGTAGTCGTCTTTCTCAACTCTATCATCACGGCCAATCCGACATGTATTAATTGCCGTCTTGAGACAGTGGAAGAACCAGACATTGGTGACCCAGCACAGTGGGTGAAACACCCTAATGTACGACTGAACCATGATACTGGCCATTTGATAACTGAATTGAGCAAGTGGGTTACGAAGTGACGCTCAGCCACACAGCTCACCCATTATACATAAGCTACACACCCCATTGAGGCACTCCAGACGGTTCCTCCTCGTCCCATGGAATCTGTCCTTCTGCCGCCTGCGGAGTTTGCAGACTTTGACTATCCGTTCACGTGGCTGGAGGTCCAGTCCTTGGGCCGTCCTTACATCAGATGGATCCGGTCTCCAAGCAGTAAAATCGATCGCAATCGGCGTCTCCTTGCTACGGGACGATATGCGGATGAGAAGGGATGGGAATCTAGCTTTGACTTAGACCGTATCAAGGCCGAAATAGCCGCCAAGCCCCCGCCTTGCCCCGAGAGTTTTGAGGCTGTTTTCGGATACTCTGAAGATAGGCGGAAGAATTGCGAAATGGCAGTGGACCAAGAATTGAATATATCGCAGGAAAAGACCGCGATGCTCAAGAAGCTTCAGTCTAGTTATCACCCTCTTGGTGCTGCTCCCGCAGACGCCACATCAAACAACCCCTCTGCTGGCGAGGCGGTGCGTGGGAAGAAACGCAAGGCAACTCACGCTCCGAAGGGTGTTAAAGATAGGGGTGCTGGGGATGCTGTCGGTGGGCCAAGGGAAAGAGCTCGAACTCGTGTTAAGAAGACTGTTAAATTTGACCGGTTGCCGTAGTCGAAGGTCAAGCATTGCTTTTTATTTTAATTCTAGATGCTGTTAGTTGCGAGATAGTTGCGAGATTTTGTTTGGGATTTGGGTCTTTGACGCTAACTCTTAAATCGACCAAGGCGCTTGCCGAATCTGGAGCTGCCAGCATCCATATAGATGACCTTAAATTGTTAGGACAATTGAGTACCTCTGGCGACACACTATCAAGACAAGAGCAGCAAATAGTATCAATGATGACAAATCTTGCCCCGGAGCCGGAGGGCGGCTTAAACTCCCTTTTAGCACACAGGCCAGGCATATATCACCTGACTAGTCACATGACACTTTTCCTTGCTCACCTTGTTGCCAATTGGTTCATATGTAAGAGATAAATTACTCCGGGATCCAGCCAAAATGGGAAAACATCTACTGCAAAAGCCAGGAGGAGAAATTCTAGTTTGATAAGGTAAGGAGGGAGCGTTGAGTTGCCTGGTGTTCGTTAGCACCGCATTCCGCATTCCCTGGAGTTGTCCTTCTGTCTCTAGTAGCATGTCTGATCCCTGGCGACTATCATTTATAGGACAGTAGATATAGAGGTTAGATCCGAGTAGCAATATGAAAGAATTGTCTCTGATTGAACTCTAGTGCTTCAAGTTGTGTCACGATATGATATTTACCCAAGCTGTGTCCCCCTATTTTGCTCCACAGTGCGTAGTCACATAATGCCGCACCGTACTCTTTCCCCCACCACTGTCAAAGTCTCTGAAATTCAGCCTTCTTTTACAACCATTATGGTCGGGTATGTTCCATATGAGTCACAATGACGTCCAGGATACCGCCGCTGCTAGACTCATACCTGTCTCTCCCGCCGGAAACATCGCTTATCGTCCTCACGGGTATTCTCGGCGCCAGCACAAACTGGCTCGCCCTCCGCTACCTCTACAGCTATCTCAGGAACCGGGCACGCACAGCCGCCGAGCCTCTGGACTCGAGGGCGCATGATGCAGAGAGCTCAGATGAAGTGAGCGTTTTGCTTGTGAGCTTCCTCCGGGACTTCACGTTTTGGAAGGAGGGCGCTGGACGATTGGTATGTGCTCTTCTCATGTAGGGTTCTAGCATGGTCTTTTACTCACACAGTGCGCGGTAGGGCATCGACTTGGAGGCATTGGCGAGAAAGGGCAGGTTCTCGTTTGTGGATGGCTTGAGCGGGCTGTTCTCGCCGGTATCTGATGGTGCTCCTCCTGCTGCTGTAAAGACGCCTGGACGAGACGTCCTCACGAGCCCTCGGCTCCAGGACCTGAGTCGGGTGCTGAATGCGGCCATTGACGGACTACAGGCTCGGAGTCAGGGCAAAGTCGTGTTAGTCATTGATCAGTTAGACTTCTTGCTCGCGGCCACTGGAGAAGATGAGTTAACGGGCAATGCTCTGCGAGGCACGGTTCTGGACCTACGGGAGGTACGGTCGACAGTGTACGCTTACAAAGGCTGGGAAAGCTAACACCGGCTACAGAAAGTACATGCATGTGTCATGACGCTCTCAGCAGACGAGCCTCTGATATCCGCGCAGACTACGACGCTGGAGAAGGAGCACGCGGCCTTTGCTTTGTCATTAGCACACGAAGCGGAAGCAGTGCTGAGTCTGAGAGTGTTGGACACAGGGGCGGCGAAGGATGTAAGTGGCGTTGTGAGAATCACACGGGGCGGAGGTGATATGGGCAGGGCGATAGATGAGCATGAGTATCTATATCATGTTGGGGGAGACGGGGGTGTCCGAGTGTTTGAACGAGGTCAATGATGTTATAGTAGTTCCTGTAGGAGAGATCCCAAGATGGCCATCGCGAAAGTCTCACAGGTCGAGAATGGCTCTTTTCTGCATGCTTGGGTGCACGAAACGGGTAGAGGTACGAGCAGTGGTATTCGGAGTCGCTCATGACCATTGAGGGTCTCCCAGTCCAGCACTTGCTTCAGACATGGCTCGTCACCAATTGCCGACCATACCATTTCCAACTGAAAAAGTCACGCAAGCATATCAATATGCCAGATTGCATTCACCAAATGCGATTTTGTGACAATGCTTGTTGGTTGAGTCGCACTCAGCGTTCCATTGAGCTACGTACGACCCTCGCGGTACCTCCAAAGACGATAGAATGCCGTTTTATGGTGACCTTGCTGATAAGACCGTAACCGTGATCCTTGAGAATCATAAAGCAAAGAAGATGGGTTCCGATCCGTCCATTCCCACTACACGCCCTCGAAAATGCAGCAGCAGTCCCCCGATTGTTCGCTTCCCTCTTTTATCGCTTATGCCTTTGTCGGGCCACGGGAATCCTTCGGCGCGCCGGTCTGGAAGCCGTTCTTGAATTTGCGGGCAACGGTGCTCAGGTATCTCATGCGGCCGGTGCCGACGGTCTTTCTCCGCTTGGCCTTCTCGCTCCAGTTGTCTGTTTGTCAATCGTTAGTACCCAACATCTTCATTATCTCGACCGGCAGAACTTTTCGCAGCATCGAGGCATCGGGAAGAGCGTACACTTTCGGGTCTTAGCAGCAGGGTAGCCGCAAGATGAGCAGGTGTGCTTCTGAACGTGCAGGGATCGGCGACCTGTATGTCGAACACGATGTCAGCGCTCCTTATCCTCGTTACGTGGACTTTCAGTCGCCAGACGCGCCTGTCTCAACTCGTCCAGGATTCTTTTCGGGGGGTATACTAACCGCAGCGACGGCACAGAGTGTGCGTCTTGTTGTGGCGCTTTCCGAAGGAGCTGGTACCCTTTGCTATTGTTGTTGTTAATCGCTTGAAGACCGTGACTTTAGGACATGTTCGAACGTACTCATTTTGCCTGGGTTTGTCGAGGAGTCTAGATGATGCCAATTAGTTCTGAGCTCGTAGAGTACGAGAAACAGGTGGCTTAAAGTGCTACTGCCACAGCGAGAGAGTCGCAACGTACCTTCTTGACAATGTTGGCGAAAGGGTGCTTAACTTCAATAATTTGGGATGGTGGACCTAGCCGCAAAGATTGGCTCGGAAAGATACAATTTTTGCTGCACGTGATACAAATTTTTGAAAAAGTGCGAAGGGCAAGAGCGAGTTGCCGCAGTGGGCCCGACTTCTGCTTAGCGGTTTCGACTTTCATTACGTCACGTGCTAGCGCACCTGACTGGACTTGCTCTTAGTTATTACATAAGTCTCGTGAGTGAGAGTACTGCATGATTCAGTCTTAAATCTCACCTTGGTTAATGGCACTAAAGTGCTGTGACTCCACTGATTGGCCGAAATCTGAGAAACGATGTTGATCCAATTGTTGATGAAGGTTCTTCTCATCGCTACTCGGGAAAGGATTAGTGGAGCTGTTTCCGCAAAAAGGTGATCTTTTGTCTATGAATCTCGGTGCTGTGCTTCTCCCTGAGGGTAAATAAACTTCTTCATTCAATAACTACTCTCCCACCAGGGTAATAAATGTTAGTTCAGCAAGGATATCACTGCCTCCTTAATAAGAGGTTACTACCTTTATAAAAGGTGATAGATCCATTTCAGTAATACCTTAAAAAGGGTATTTTCAGATTCAAAATGTATCTTGTCTGGAGAGTCAGACCTCCCAGCATGGACCACAAACATATGCATTCATTGTATGACAGTCCGCCCAAAGCCATGTCGAGACCGCAACCCAGCCTTAACACCGAAACACCGAAACACCCAAGATTTGAAACATCGCAAGAGACTACAGTTTGACAGGGCTGAGCACTTCTCAGGATCGAATGTCGAGCATCTGCTTGAGTAAGGTCTCTGAAGCCCTCCACCAACGACCTCTCTCTTCCAGATCATCCTCCACGCCTCCGAGTGCAGCCTCCTTCCTCCTCTTTGCCTCCTTTGCTGCTGCTGTGCTGTTCTGCCGCTTCACCTCCAAAGGCTGGAGTTCGGCTTGGAGCCTCTCCATCTCCTTCCTCTTGCGCGGCACTTGTGACTGGAGCTGTTCAAGTTGCCTATCGAGCTCGTGCTTCTGGCGCTTCTTCTCTTCAACCAATTCCAGTGTCTTTGATAACGGGAGACTCAGGCTAGGATTCTCGCCCGGCTCCTGCGCCTCCTTGAGCTCGGCAATGCGATCTTCCAAATGCGCAATCTTTGCCGGCAGCTCCTTCAATGTAGTCGTCTCCAGCTTGACGTTCTCGTACCGCTTGCTCAGGTCGCGGCCCTTCTTCTCTAACTCCTCCACCATGTCTGCCACCTCCATCTTCAGCGCCTTGAGCTGCCCCTTGGCCGCAACATTCTCCTTCTCCAGCTCGATGTTCTCCTGCGGAGACACGATCAGTGGCGGGTCGCCCACGATCGCGCGGATGAACTTCTCCTTTGTGACCTGCTCCACGTACGAGAAGCGGAGCTTTGCGAACAGCTCCTTGTAGTGCGCCAGGTCCGCCTCGAGGCTTGCGGGTGTCGGCGCGTCCATGGACGAGTTGGAAACATCTGAGGTCCTGACGCCATTGCCATCTTGCGGTATTGCGCTCAGGATGGGCTCGCTGATCTTGATTATGCTGATTTCATGGTTGCTTTGCAGCTCGGTCAGGTTGCGGAGGACTTTCTCGATCTTCTTTGTGTCCATATTGACGTGCAGTGCGATTTGCTCTCTGCGATTGTCCCGCCCGTTTGCCTTTAAACAACAGATCAATCAAACTGCTTGCGTGTTATTGTTTACGCGGTCAATTATAGGTTTGAGACAGGTTCAACTTCAATCTTCTGATCAATCGCGAATCTACATTGAGTGTTTACATAACACCTGCAAATAGACTAGCGCGCATTTTGCCCTGCGCCTGTCGCGGGGTGCGTCGCCCGGCCAGACTTCGGCAGATCCGATAAGCACGATAACGCTTCCTTTCCTCGTCATACCTGACCTTTCCGAACGGACCACAACTCCTTGGCCTGTATTGTTTCAATAACTGCACCTCTTAGCATGAAACATCGTATGTAGATCCTCTTCTTTGGCTTCGTGCCCTTCTTTGCTGTCAAAAGTATATCTTAGCACCGCCACCATGGCGAACGACGAGCTGCTCACCGACGAGTACGTCGCCGGGCTCCTGGCGAAGGAGGCCAAGGACGCCTCAGCGAAATACTCTGCCATGGGGCTCGAAGCCTACAACTCTTCCCGGTACGTCTTTCTGTTCCTCTCCAATCTCTCGCGTGCGGCGGCGGCGGGCGGCGCTAACGGCTGAGGAAGGCCCTCGAACAAGCTGAAGCCCAACACGCGCTTCCTGCGCCACATCATCAAGGAGACAAAGAACCACAACGAGGCGCTGCTGGCAAGGGAAGCCGCCGAGTCGCAGGCGCGGCTGCAGGACCTGGCCGAGGCGGAGGACAAGAAGAGGAAGCGGTACAAGCCTGAGTCGGGGGCGATTAGGAACCGCCAGCTCGGCGACATCGCTGCCATACTGGGGGGCAAGAAGCGCAGGCGAGCTGCGGAAGAGGAAGGGAAGGAGCAGTTGGGCCCAGCGAGGGCGAGCGTGTCCGGTGGGTCTTCGAGAAGAGAACGCACGAGCGACTCGCATCGGTCAAGACATGCACGAGACCGAGACCGAGACCGCGATCGAGATCGAGAGCGGAGCAGGTCGCCAGGAAGGGAAAAGCGCCATCACCGCACGGTCGACGAGGAAGAGTCTAGGAGACACAGACACCGTCGGCACCGCTCGCCAGACGAAGAAGACGGGCGTCGAGAGGAGACGAGGCATAGAGATCGATCAAGGTCTCCGAGGAGTCGGCACAAACGACACAGTGAGCGCTCGCCTGCGCGTGATGGCTCGGAGACTGGACACCTAAGCAGAAGCTATCATCGACGATCAGGGAAGGATGATGGCCGGCTGAAGCAGGACTCTCCTCCACAGGACGAACCAGATGAGGGCGAGGACTCAGACCCCTTAGCAGACATCATCGGGCCGGCTCCGCCTCCTCCAACTCGCATCCGCGGACGAGGTGCGCCCGGCTCGTCAGCCATGGACAGCCGGTTTTCTGACAACTACGACCCGAAATCGGACGTGCAGCCCGACACAACAGCTGGCGACGACTGGGACGACGCCCTCGAAGCTCTTCGCGACCGAGCGAAGTGGAGACAGCAGGGCGCAGATAGGTTGCGTGCGGCGGGATTCACCGACGAGCAGGTGTCGAAGTGGGAAAAGAGCGGTGGTGAAAAGAACATGGACGACGTCCAGTGGAGCAGGGCGGGAGAAAAGCGAGAATGGGACCGGGGCAAAGTTCTTGGTGATGATGGGACGATTGGACATGGCGCTGAATGGGGCGAGTAGGATTGGTCGTCTCACTTTCGGGTAGAGTCTGGCTTTTGGGAGATAGCATAGCATCGTGGGTTGGATTTTGAGCATCAGGGTATCATTGGGTTTAGAAGCGAGATCTAACATTATAGACATGCTTCGACATGCTTCCAGAGTGCCGCTGGGGTTCTTCGTGCAGTGACTGGGACCATTATGGCGATGTTGTATCATTGAAGCATTCAATTGAGATGTATTTCCAAGCCGTCTTCGCCTCCGGAGGCGATGGGTATAATGCTCTCCTACCCTCCCCCTGAGTTTCGTCAAGATGGTCTAGGTCTATGGAGCAATTACGGAAAGCAGAGAACAATTCCGTCTTCCCCCTTTCCCTCCCAGTTAGTCATGATTAGTCGGGAAAATGCCCATAATACAAGAGTGAAGAAAACGTGGTGGTATCAACGAGTGTGTTTGTGTCTTTCCGCGGCGCCAGAGTACTCCTCGCCCATTGCCAAAAGTAGAAAGCCTGACCGAAAATGCTGAAAGCTCCCTTTGAGATGAGCGGGTTGAAACCAATTACAGACCATGCGTTTTTGTGGCACTGAAAATGCAACACTGGGGACAGATATATATCATCGATTCCTCCTGTCCTCTGGAGGGCGCTGACGCTGGCTGGATCTAGACGATGATGATGCATTACCCCGGAGGCTATTGGATATCATGCTTAACCAGCCTTCAGCACGGTTCTGTCGCCTCCCGCGTGGCGGCGTTGGAGAAAGAATGCCTTGCTCAACATCTGATTCCCTTTCCGGAGATGAGTGGCTGCTCGAGGCTGACGTCCCGATATTGACATCACTATCGTCGTCACTGTCGTCCCGATATGGTTCATATCTTGGGCTGGACGGTATGCCTCTCGCCAAGGACCGAACAACATCGCCCTTGCAGATGGGACACGTACGTCTCCGAGTCGTCAACCAAGGCGTTCTATGAAAAGTTAGTCTTGTATAGCGAAGTAAAAGACAATGACACTCACATGCACTCCACGTGGAACTCGTGACCACAAGGAAGACTCATAACTTGACTGACTCCATCAATATATTCTTCCAAGCACACAACGCACTCCACCTGCCGTCCCATGTATTTCTTCCACTGGCTCGATGCATGAGGCGTTTTCTCCCGAGATGGTGATCTTGATACCTGCAGTGCGGAATCAACGCGCAGTAGATCATCCGCGTCCGGAATACCAGTAGTTGTCCGAGACCTCGGCCTTGGCCGTGATGAGCCCTGCAACAGAGGCGTCGTGGGGGATGAGCTGTGTGGTGATGGTAACCTTGGAGACAGACTTGGGGTAGACGCAACGGTATGATAAGTTCGTACCGGGAGCCTCTCCACAACAGACTTTGGTGCTCTCCAACGTCGACGGCGGATGCGAGCTCTTAGCAGGAGAAGAGCGTAGACGACGCACAGGGTTATGAGGGGGCTGATGACGAGTACCAACAGAGTGTCAAAGAACGGTGTCGCGCTGCCGGTCGGGGTGATAGTAATCCAAAGACCCTCATGGATTTTATCGGCCGGTGGGGTTTGTTGCACAATGGGGGTATGAATTGGATCCGGTTGCGGCCTCGTGTTCGAAAAGTCAGCGCCGTCGTCGTCACCGAAGATCTTTGACATGAGCCCGCCTGAGGAGCTGGAGTCGTCTTCAGTTTCGATAGGTGCAGAGCCAGCTTGTTTGTTTCTCGAGTATTCACCACTACCTGGTGTTATACTACCCCCTTCTGGCCCATTGTTGTCCTTGTTGCCGCCGGTCTTGGCAAAGACACCAGTATTACTTCCCTGGGATGACCCGCTGGATTCTACGAGGTCTGGATCCCGCCAGTCTTGCACGCCGATCTGGAACCCATCTCCTGAACCTTGTTCTTCGCCCCGCTGGCTCTCTCCTCCTCTTCCAGATGCCTTTTCAAGGCTGTTCTTGATGATTTTGTCCTTTTCGTCACTCCAGTCTTCTACAAGAACCCAGTCTAGCTGCCCACTGCTTGGAGGTCTGCTTCGCTCCTCCGCAGCTCCCGAGTGTCTGCCCCAGGTGAAGAGTCTGGATAGCCAGCTGGGCTCCGATTTGCTCCTCAAAGCTTTGCGGCTCTGCTTCTCTGCGTTCTTCTTAGCCACGCGGCCAGTGCTAGATCCTGTGACTGTGGTCTTCTTCGGCGCCGGAGCCGCGATAGCTGTGGCTGGCTGCTTTCCCTTCTTGCGGACCTTGTCAGACTGTTGCACTTTCAACACGGGGTTGCCATTCTCATCGAGGATATCCTCGATAAAACTTCCAGGTTGCATCAGCGAAGACAGCAAGTGGGCAGTCGTCCGCGAAGTAAAGATGGCAGGTATCGTGACATTGGATGTGTCGCCACGTGCAAACATCTGGATGAGAGGGCCGCCCTTCTGATTATCCCCGACGATAAGAGCGATAGCCCCTCGTCGCTGTGCCCATTTCACCTTCTCGAGGAATCCGCATCCGCCACGGCTGAGCAGGACTATCTTGCCGGTGATCTCGGCAGTCTCTTGGATTGACTGTATGTCTGCATGGCTGGTGCCCGAAGGCGGGATCTCACGCCCGGGTGCCTTTGGGCTCAGGCCTTGATGTAGATAATCATCGGTCCCGTCGTCTTCCGGCCGAGAGTTCTGTTGTGGCTGCAGATCCAATGCAGCTGTCCGGTCCACAGCAGGAACTGTGGGAAGACCATCCCTCTTAGAATTCTTCCCCTTGGTCGCCACCCCGCCGGCCTTGGACTTCACGCTCAAACTGTTGGTAGCAGTCTTTAGCTCGAGGTTGGCCAAGCCTTCCTCGAAACCGGCCAAATCGCTGCATCCGAGCTCGCCCTCTCCCTCGCCATCCGCGAGGTTCTCATCGGCAAAGCCGGAGCCTATCCATAACTGACCGCTCAGTCCGTTGGAGGGCAGGTTCGGCCCAAACGCAGCAGGTCGGGCAGGGAAGAAGGTGCTATTGTCGTCGAAGAGGGAGATGGCGGCGTTCGGCGGGAAGAGGGTGAACGGCGCTGTGAAGGAGAAGAAGGACCTGAATGTGGACCTTTGAGGGGTCGCCGGTGTTATGATGGGAGCCGTGCGGCGTATGGAGGTGATGGAGCGGCAGAAGAGGAAGAGAGTCGCGGCGAAGAAGAGGACGAGGATGGCGATTCTCGGCGGGCGCATCTTGACGGTGCGCGGTGCGCAGGGCGCAGGAGGGCGCAGGAAGTCGTCGAGGAGAGGAGGAGAAGACGACCCGTCGGCCTATTCGGGGGTCGACGATGCAGCTACTGAATGAGCTGATGGCAGCAGGAAGACCAAGTCATCCGCGGAACGCTATGGAATCAAGGTCAAGGACGCGGGGGGAGTATGTAAAGCTGTACAAGACAAGACAAGAACAGGTGCATATGCTCCAGACAGCCCGACGAACACACCTCACCCCGAGGCTGTTTCGGGAGGAAAGGGAGACAAGGAAAAAAGAAAATGCGATGGCTGTTGATGACGATGTCAAGAGATCGAGAGTGGGAAAGAGCGAGGGGCTGGCCGGATCACGCGCATGCCCTGGGACAGATACCAGTAGTCATCTGGACCTACGCAGTAACTAACATGCGTACGTACTAATTAATAACCGGCTGACTGGGGCCAAGGCAAGGCAAGGCGTGGCGTGGCGTGGCGTGGCATAACGTTAGCATGGCCAGCAGGTGGAGAGCCGAAGGCGGCACTAAGACGACTGTGAGCATGCCTATAACAAAGATGGTAGGCGGGCTACTGGTCATCCTAGCCCGTGCTAGGGCCGCAAATCGCCCTAGCTAGGGGGCCCGACTTCAAGGGAAACAGGTGGGTAAGCTTCGTAATTTACACTACGATAACGTTATGGATGAGACGGGACTGTACTGTACTGTGATACAGTGTTGACTCCACGTTTTGCAGGTCCACCGTTCCCTGCCCTTCAGAGGCGGAGAGAAAAGAAGCCTTGAGCTGAGACGTGAGACGTACCTGAGACGGTGGCCAACGTGACTGAGGTGACTGTGATTTTTGTCGGGTGAATCCAACATACAGAAGCAAAAGCTCCAAGTAGCCATGTGACCAGAAAGGCGCAACAACATGTCGCGTAACGATGCAGCGGCGCACTATCAATGGGAAAAAAAAATACTGTTTGGTGTCTTTCAAGTCCGTCACGGCACGGCACGTTACTCCATGACCATAACGACACTGCACACACTCACCTCACTCACCTCAAGAATCAAAACCGGATGGATTGGCTTCGTTGTCATTCCCTCGCTACTGACGTTGAAGGCCTCAGCGACGCGGTCGCCAATCAATCATATTTACCCGCTCTTTGTTTTCGATGCCTCGGGTGCTTTCGCTCCAACGGACCGACCACACTGAAGACCACCTCCGCGGCCCCAGCGACAAAGCCGGAAGATGCCGAGAAGATGCAGCGGGCCACTTCAAGGTATTGGGACTGAAACTCCCAGAACCAGTCCAAAAAGGCATCCTCGGATGGAGGTTGCGGGCAATCTGTCCAGCGCCCATCTTTCATCTCTAGGTCTATGGCTATGGACGTGGTCTTATATAGAAACTATGGTCTGTATGGTGCTCACCGTGGCTCACCGTGGCTCACCGTGCTCGCTGGCTCGTGAGCCGCTAGCCTTATTTGGTGCTGAAGTTCTCATCTTATCTTCACGTGACTATGGCCTGCAGAGAGACGGTCAGGTTTCTAGCCATGACATAAACTAATTCGCAGACCTTAGCAAGAGACTGTCAGTATTTACAGAAATCTACAAGTCAGACACTCCATGTCTACAAAGACCTGTAGCGAGGCTTAATAAGCCAGTCGATTGTTCGATTACAAAACAGAAGATAGATATCGGCTTTGTGAACAATTCAATGGCTAGGAAAGACTTGAGATGTCGCTGGTCCCAGATCCTCGTGCCAGGGCGAATGTCAGCGGCTGCTAGTTAGCCATCTTGCTCTTCCGCTCGAAGTATATTTTCTCTTCTTTCACGTATTCCTCCTGCTCCTGTGCTTTTCTTTCAAGCAGCATCATTTTTAGGGCCGTCCATGGAAACCTCGAGCTTCTGATCGACTATCCGGTGATATCGATCAATGTAACCCTGACAGGATGGCCTGATGCCGAGAATCTGGTAACTGAGGAAGCTCCAGTAAACGTCGTAGATATATTCCGGGCGGAAAAGCGCGGACACGATCAAGGTGTGACACCAAGTTTCCATTTTGGCCCAGGCGGCTGACAGAAGTGGAGGGCCTGAGTAAAGTGATCTCTTTCGATTTTATATCGCCTTTCGAAAATGACCGACCTCCATATTGTGAAGCCGTTGCCTATGGCTCAAAAAATGCAGCGTCAAAGCCTGTCAGCTATACCGGGGGAACTAGGAGTTGCAAGGGGACCATACAGCTCCATTCCTAGTCAAGCATCTCTTGGACAAAGACTTTGAAGCCTTGTATAGCGTATAGAATTGAGGGGCCATGCCTACGATCAATCCAAGAATTCTTTCCTTTATTCAGCTCATTTTCCGCAAGCCATACCATAGCGTCAACGTATTCGCTTGCCCGGTGAAATGTTCTTTCTGCTTGGAACAAGGTGGTAGACTCGTAGCCTTTATTTGTCTGGAGAAGTACTTCGACGGACAGTGGGCGATTGCAGACTTGTACAGTTGACCGAGTAGCATCTGAAAAGCCGAGAGTACCGATCGTAGAAAACTCTTCACGGCGTAACTGAATGAAAACATCTGCCAATTCAGTAGGGTAAGTCCACACCACATCACGGCCGTGTCGAAATCCGAGCTCTCGAAGGGTGCTCTCCTACACATAATCCATAAGTAAGAAGGGCATACCGAGGGGGTATCACTTTTTCAGTGAGTACGCATGAATCCCCTGGAATTGTTATCGTTGTACTAGCTGCGACATGGCTGAGTCAGGTATTTAGCTGATGGCCAGGATGCACCTCGAACCTCATTGTGGCAATTTCGACCTCAAGCTTTCCCTCGACCCAGTGAACTCTGTATGGAATAGGAATGCGTATAACCATCGGTCTTGCAGAGCATCTCGAGTTTCAGGCGAAAAGTCGATGCAGAAATAAACATTAAAAGCGCCATGTGCAATTTTGAACACTCTGCAGCTGTCGTCATTATGATGCAAGGAGGCGAGCTGGATGATTTTGTCCATATCAATGGACTTCAAGAAGCTTACCTCGCCTCCCGCATCTGGTCTTCGACAATGTAGTCTCTCATGAAGGTAGGGAAAGGAAATAGAGCGGCTCAAGAGCTGTTAATCAATGAGACTGTAGAGGCTATGCCCGGAACCTAGCTCCTGAAGGCTCCGGTAGTACATGTACGTGGTAGGAGGTGGAGAGTCAAGTCAGGATACCCCCCCCTCTCACCCAATATCTACTGCCCGTATTTTCATTCAAAGACAGTTGTCGCGAAGTTAGTGAAGCGTACTGCATACGCGGCGATGGAAGCTGTTACTCAATGCTGAACAAGTCCCACTACAAGTAATGCCTCTGATGCTTCCCGCCCGTTAGTAGGCGCAGTACCACAGAACGTACCGATATAAGTTACCAATCACGAAGATATCGCGCTAGGATACCCCCTCCCCCTTTCCCCCACTCGCTGAGCTTACCTAATGGCTCTCAGGGGCGCCTATTTGCCCCATAAATGAGCTATATACTGACTCAAACCATGTTTCCTAATAATTAGACTGAAAATATCACTCTATTACTTTCTCACGTGCTCGCACACTCCCCCTATTTCTCGACACAAATTGACAGTTGTGTTGACGTAATCAAAATTCTTTGAGGGGGGAGGTGAGTGTTCAAGTGAAAGAGCTTTGTGGTGTAATGTTTCTCCTATTATATATCCCTTTGTTATGAACATCTGCCAGCCACTGCCGCTTGGAGAAAAAGAAAGGGGAGGTGAGTGTTCGTCACTTGTTCCGAAAATACCGTTTCCGGATGCGAAAAATTACAATGGCCTTTGTCAATGAAAGGAGATCATCTCAGCGAAATCGTACATAAATAGCCTAATTCCTACCATGTAGCCCTCCTAATAAATTTCTCCATCGCAAGCACACACACGCACACACATAGACATATAAACACACATACACATCACAACCTTACACATCACCATTACTCAACATGACGAACCACTGGACCCGAGTCCCAGGTGTCGAAAATAATGGAAATCTCCCAAGCTGCGAGACATTCCGCCATTGTTATGATGTTTATGACCGTAGCCAATACGGCATGAGAAGTAAGTCATTGACCCATTCTAATCCATCGACCCCCTTGTGGTTTGGTTTGTCCAAGAGGATGGAAGCTAACTATAGACACTAAGAGAATGCTCTCTTCCATACACAGCCGGTTGCCACATGTACACTTGGAATCTTCCGGAGAAGGAAGACCAAAAGCATACCGTAGAAGAGGACTTGTTGACCATTATGCTGGACACTGTCAAGGCCGCTTCTAACTCACAGTGTACTGATATTTATTGGGACAAGGATCAGCTCCCAGGAATTCCTTTTCTTACTCGATTGCACTATGGCCATATTAAACATACCTATGACGATTCTCTGCGAGAGTTTGCTAAGGTGCTGGAGTTCCAGCTCAAGGAGTTGGAACAGCTCGTCTCCGGATGCCAATACTATGCCAGAAGGACCGTGTTTACGACGGGTCTGACGGAAATCGCTCTGAATATGGCGGATTTACCGCCGGCAGTAGAGGGCTCGCCTGGCTTCACCCTTCATCCAGCCAACGCGTTCGTGGTGCCTTACATGCTGCAGCCACCCTGGCTTCGGATCAACCAGAGCGAAACGATCAAGGACCACGAAGACTCATGCTGCCCGGGCCATTGCATGGAGACGTCTTGCATACAATACTGCTTCAACGCCATGCTCGAGTTCGCGGACAGGGCTCACCACCCTTATACCTCCCTGAAAAGGGGTCAGGTCATGGGAACCATGGAGCCCGGTTGTATTGAAAGCCCTGCCTTTTATCGCGCCTTCGGCCATCGCGGGCCGGCCTATATGATGGCTTCACTCATGCTTAAGAGACTGCTTGGGCCGCTGACCGAGTTCACGCATGCCATCGCCATTCTGACCCGATTTTGCAGCTGCTCGTCCACACTTGAACTGCAGGCACGGCTCCCTAAGGTTCCAGGTTTACAGTATAGCCCCGAGGGAGCAGCAGCGTGGGGTATCGCATATCCCACAAAAGAGGTAGGTGTCGATGCCTTTATCGAAGAACCCCGCTCTAATGAGGAAAGGTCATGGGGCGGACGGGACAGTAGAGCACGTAGATGGGGCACTGGGTTGTAATTCGACAGTAATATTCTGGGCCAGAAGGACACGAAGAAGGCTTTTTTTGTTTTTGTTTTTTTGGCTAGTTTTGTAATATTTAAATCTATATTGCAATAAGACCCCTCAAAATCAGTGAAAGTGATAAAAACTGTTCAAACATAACGGCCACGAGATTATCATCTTCGATGCCTACATCTGTTGCAAAAAGCACGCAATTCCTGAGCACCATCAGACCAAGTGGGCTTGGTGTCCTATGTTTTCCCCTCCGCATTCATCTCGGATCGCGTTCCGGGTACTGCGGGACGAGGCACTGTCGTCCACCGGAATCGGTCCGCCACTCTTACTCTACTCAAAGGCGTCCGCTGATACCGAGTCGAAACATGACTGACCTTCCATCAATTCTGCTCTACTTTCGGCGGCTCGGTACTCTGCGATCTAGCTTGTCGTCGAATTCAAAAAGGACACTCCGGGAACCTGCAACTCTCGGAGTTAGAATATGCCTTACACGAAGATAGGACCGAATGTGCCATGAAAAGGAGGAGACATCTTTTGTCCCTGGAGTCATCTAATGGACCTCGAGACGCATGTTCAATAGGGCGTATAAAGGAAATCGCGACTAGCTCACCGCTCTTGCAGCTTGGCTTCATTGATGCCGAGCTCAAGGAAAGTCTGCATCAGCCCCGGATGCCTCCGGCAGGCAATATATACCATGGCCTTTCCTATCTCGCGGCCAGACGGGGTCAGGCTGCAGGTAGCCAAGGAACGACTTTCCCAACTGTTCAAGGATGTCTGCCCCCTCGATAACACGAACCGTTCGATCAGTTGATCATATCCACATTTGCATTGCGACGCGTGTCTCCGAGACTCGGGCCCATTGTCGAACATGGACCGGAACTTCAGGATCTGGCTTGGATTGAGTCGACGTTGTGCCGCTTTAAAGAAAACCTCGAGAAGTTCGGGGTTTCCGAGATCTGCCGCAAGGTGGATCGGAGTGAAGCCAATCGTATCTTCAGCGAGCATATCCACGCCGACCTTGTCCAGAAGGATTCGTGACATAGCAACGTCCTCATGCATAGCGGCAATATGCAACGCGTTGTGGCCAAACTGGTTTGTCTCATTGGCGTTTTGGCCACGTCTAAGCCCCTCAGTGACGAAATCCAGATGACCAAGCTCCACAGCGGCAATAAAGAGGTTCTTACCAAAATCTCTCGATATTGGGCCAGAAGCTCGGGAGTAGGATAGGTAAGCTATATGAGAGTCGTGGATGGGGACATCCAACGCGTTGACCCGGTGATACCAAAACCGCATGCAGAAATGGTGTGGCTGCCATAACTGTTGTTGAGACTTTTGTAGAGAAGGCCGTAAACGCAACGAGCCATTCTGGGCATCGTGGATGGGAAATTCGACAAGCTGCGGCGCTGAGTGCTCTGCGGCGTAGCACGTGAACGAGGCATTGATGATAGAATTTTCAACAGCAGCACAGTGTTTTGTAGACCCTGATGTTCTCGCTACGTTATCGAGATCGAATGCCACACCCTTGGCGAGCTCGTCAACCTCATCCAACGACAGGCCGGCTACTTGCTGTGAGAGGAAAAAGATTGATGCCTCCGCTAGAGCCAACTTTGCATGGCGTTTGGGCATGACTCCTCCCAACCCGTAAACCTTGGCCGCCTCGTTCTCAGCCGTCTTGCTTATAAAGTCCACCCGTAGGGACACTTTAACATACTTTAGACAGTCTGCCCTAACCAGTAGCGATCGGAGCTCTTCACCGCCTATGACTTCCATGACATTTGAGCCTTCAGTGACGGCGCAGTATGCGGCTACGCTGGATGCGAGCTCTGCCAGAGTGAGTGGTCGACAAGCGCCAGCCATCATGAGCAAGACGGACGGGACTAACTGAAAATCGATTCCACGAGCTGTCCGCAGAACGTTTGCGTCCGTTGTACTGCGTTCTGTGGAGCATCCGAACAACGGTTCAGGTTTGCTTGAAGTTACGCCCGCGGATGAAGTTGCGTCCGTGGATGAAGTTGCCTTCGTGACACTGTCGTCTGGGGGTACACGGAGGTAAGTCGTCATATCGCCGAATGTCGACAGAAACTTGTTGAGGCATACGTCCATGTGGGAAGTAATGAGCAGTTTGATCGGCTGCGGGTTTGTCTCATCTGTGCAAAATATCTTACTAATCAACTGCTGGAAGCCCTCTCTGTCCTTAGCTAGTAGAGTACGGGAGAGGTCAAGGACAAAGATGACACGGGCATTACGTCCCAAGCCTTTTAGAACGTGCGCGACCGACTGGATGAGAAGTTCTTCTTTGCCCTCAACACTTTTGTGGTTTCTGACTTCAGCAACAGGACCAAGCGCAATGTCCTGTCTTTGGAGGAGTAGTTGGTGAGTGAGCGCCATCGCCATTTTCGAGAACTGGCTCTTGCTCCTTGTGTCCGTGGACGCGAAATGCGCGGTCAGAATCTCGTCTCTACCGTGGCGCAAGGTCAAGGCCAGGGCTCCGGCGAGAGCAGGATTGGTCCGACGGGTAGAGTTGACGACAAGAATGCCTCTGCTACCCTTTTCCCAGTTCTTGAAGTCCGGCTGGTCGTGAAGCCACTCAGAAAAAGCCTCGGCAATGCCTTTGTCTTCTTCGCTGGTCACTCGCTTCTCCTCGGGGCTGGAGAATTGTCGGATGACAGAGGTAATCACAGCTTGCTCCTGTTCCTGATATACCTGCGTTTGTGCTGACAACCCTATCTTTCTATCGAAATAGCTCTCTTTCTCTTTAATCCGCGACAAGAGATCGGAAAACTCGTTTAGGGGGAAGCCCCAGATTGTCGTCCAGAATGATTGAATCGACATGACTGACCTCACTTGATATTCTAACATGATCGAGAAGAGGTTTACGAGCAAGCTGTGGAGGGGGGTGCGATCGTCTCCCTTCTTGCTAGCTTTACAGTGAAGCACGGAGGAAACGCACAGTTGAAGATACCAGTCGACGGCATAGGCAATGTGGCTGAGGCCTTCCATCATTTCCTCCTTCAAAGTCATGGTAGACTCAACCATCTGAGATACCACTGTTGTCAGCGGCGTTCTCCATCAGCCGGAAGAAAACATGGAGAAAACTTACTCTAAGCACCAGACATAAACCACCAAATGCCAAGCCAGCCGGCGGGTACAACTGGAGGACGGGCAATAGCTGCTTTTGCAACATTTCAAGAAGATTCGTGGCAGCTTTGACAGCATGGTGGGCTGTCTGGGCCGGGGCATCAAGGGTCAATTGCATCCGAGTTATCTCTCGCATCAGTCGGCGTCTCGTCTCGGTATCCTTAGGAAAGGCCACCAAGCCACGAAGCAAGGCGTCTTGTAACTTGTCAGCCGAATCAGTCCATCAGTCGAATCCGTCCGTCAGTCGGATTGGCTGTAGGCCACCAGTCAGGGTCGCAGATGATATACGTGTACGCACCTCGGGGTGATTGGTCCTTTGCCATCTTGGAGAACTTTCCCATGACGACTGCCTCAAATTTCTTCACGAGACTTTTATTATTTGATCTCATCGCGTCATATGCCTCGTCCCACAGGGCATTCTTCTCGGCCTCGTCACTAGGTGGTGGCCATCCTGTGCCTGGGGCGCAACCGTCATCGGCCCGCCCGATGCCGATGTCGATGTCGCGGAGGTATCCGGCAACTACCGGTAGTGCTGGAGTCATGGCGGCGACGGTCAGCGCCTGCAAAGGACCCGGGTCCGATGGACATTGAGCGTGCTTCGCCCGACGGCGATGATGACGGTCAGAAGGTGAGGAGGACGTCGCCATGCTGCACCGCAGTCCTCTAGGATGGTTGTGGTTGTGAGGAAGGAATGAGAAGAGCTCTCAGCGACCTCAGAAGAAGGGAAAAGGTGGCAGCCCAGATTGACCCCCTATGGCATGTTCTTTGTTCTTTCGTCGCTGGCGCACGGTCACCGTCGCCGTCAGCCACGTCGCAGGTGTCGGCCTTCATTTCGATGATCTCCACCTGTTTTGTGCGCTGCGCGAATCGCGACACCAAAGCTGCCCCAGTAACGACAAGCCAAGCTGGGCGCAAAAAAGTCTGCAGGCCGAAGAGGAATAGGACGATTCTTTTTATGCCGCAACTTGGAGGAAATCTGTTCGAGCCTGCGCACTGACACAACGTATCAGGGCACTGCAAGGAGAACACAAGAGACACAAGGCTCCTGAACCAAGGGTGAAGCTGTAGAGCCTGTCTGTCCTGGGTGTAGCAAAAGTGTGTATGTATCTGTCTAAGTAGTAGTAGTAGTACAGAAGGTGGTAGGTGGCTAAGGTAGGTGGGTGCAGGTAGTGGAGGTCATGTGACCCAACACAACGATCGATTAATCATCCGGGTACAGCACCCGAACCCTCCAGACAGGGGTAAGAGGAGCAAGGAGTGTGTCGGTCGGGGAGAAGCCAAGCGCATGTGGATTGAGTGTAGCCACCGGTCCCTGACTTTGCATCAGCCAGTTCACAGGCCCCATCCATAGAGGAAGAAGTATGCCCACCTATTCATCGTCGTCGTCGATATGGAGACCCATGCGAACAGCGCACAGCAGTATTGCACCTAAGCCTGAATCGGAACCCTGTCCTCCTTCTCCAGCGTTGACAGTTGCTATATGTAACTCAGGGTTCGGTATCCGTAAGAGGGCAATGAGATCCTCTGCAGAGAAAGGGATAAGACATTAGTATCCGTCGATTCGAGTTCAGGATGTCACATCTTATCGTATTTAAAGGAAGTAATGGAGTATAACAAAAGCTGCGACCAGAAGGGCATGCAGGAAGCTCATTCATGGGCATATATGGAAAGGAGGCGAGGGAACGGGCATAGAATAGAGAAACACACATGCCGAGGATCTGTCTCTTTCAATTGCTGCCCATGGCACATTTCCTAGCCGGCACAACACCCCCAACTCCCGGCTTTGTCCGAGGCGTTGGCTGTACCTCCAGAGAGACCGACCGTTGAAGTCTGTTGCAAATCTGATCCCGGGTATGAGTACTGCGCTTGTGGGGAGTTGAGACATAGGCTGACTCACGGTGTAGAGCTTCCCTTATTGAGGAAACGACAATCTGACGCAGTGTTTCTGAGCGACTCACTGCCTACAAAGAGAGCACAGTTGACACGGACAGACACACAAAATCGTGAGCATTCAATATGTCCTCAAGAGGATGGTTAGACATGCTAACGAACCGAAGGATCCACGTGACAGTTCCACGTGACAGGGTCCATGTGACAGGGGCGGCCTTCACCTGTCGCACGTCAACAAAAGCCAGCCAATCAGCCACCCGACTTCTCCCCTGAAGCGAGATTTGACACGTGTAGTGGCGAGGGGTAGAGCGCTAATGCTAAGCATATGCCCACTAAGCATAACGTTATGCTGTCGGGCAAAAAACCCCATGCTGTCAGGCAAAAAACCTCTTGCAGCCAAGGATGTGCAGGGAAAGTCTGGGGTAGGCGACATCGGGCCCGTGATTTTATTTTTAGGGGCGGAGCTAGGTGGGGTCTGGGGGGACCCATCCAATCAGGCTGCAGGGTTGGCATCTCGAGACCGTACCTAGGTACACGTGTACTTGCTGCTGCCGCCTAAACAAGCGCGGAACTAGAGCGAATGAAGGGAAGATATTTGGAGAGCTGCCCCACCCGCCCCCACCCCTTTCCCCGACCGGGCAAAGGTAGCGCAGTGGCTGGTGAAATCTTCCGAGCCGTTCTGGTCTAGGTCCAGGTCCAGGTCCA